>NW_023270807.1:92730802-92805960 GCF_011800145.1 Mirounga leonina | reverse complement strand
AAAAAAAAAAAGAAATTGACCCAAAAATGTCAGAAATGATGGAAGTAGCAAGAATGTTAAAAGACTATTATATTTTTGTATAAATACTTAAATGAAAACATGAATACAAGAAAGAGAAATGGAATATACAGGAAAGGACTAACTGAATTCATCCCCTATATTATCAGGAAGAGGCAAGGATTTTTACTCTCATTATTTGCATTCATTATTGGTGTTGAACATTTTGCAAAGAAATAAAGAAGAAGAAATCTAGTTATACAGCTTGAAAATAAAGTTTTTGCTTTTCTTTGCTGAAAGCAATTTGTATCTTTAGAAATTCTAAGGAATCTAATAAAAGCTACTGGAATAACTGACTTTTGCAAGACCACAAAAACAGAACTGATTTTAAAAATATTGTATGCATATATACCAGCAATAGATGTGATTTTTGAAAATGAGCAATGATATTATCAAAAACCTCAAAACGTGAAGCATTTTTGGATATCTTTAATGAGATATATTTAACAATTTTGCAATGGTAACTAAACCACTACTGAGAGCAATTAAAGAAGGCTTAATGGATATTTTTACTACATTTCTGTGTTGGATGATTCAACAAAATGGTAATTTGATCCAGATTGATTTATAGGTTCAACACAATCCAAATTATTATCTCAGCAGATTTTGTTTCAATAATAATAACAATAATACAATCATAATAATAGACCAGCGTTGTAAGACATAAGTTGGCTGGCTTCAAAATTTACTATATTGTTACAATACTTGAGGCACATTTGTGTCAGTTGATTTTTTTAAAAGATTTATTTATTTATTTTAGAGAGAGAGCGCATAGTGGGGAGGGGAAGCAGGAGAGGAGAGAGAATCTTAAGCAGACTTCCCACTGAGCCCTATGTGGGGTTCTTTGTCATGATCCTGAGAATATCTGGAGCTGAAATTAAGAGTCGGATGCTCAACTGACTGAGCCACTCAGGCACCCATGTCAACTGATTTTCGAAAAAGATGGCAAGACAATTACAAAAGAGAAAAGATAGTTCTTTCAACATAGGTACAGAAACAACTGGATATCTCTCTCTATATACAGGCATAACTCCTTGTTTTATTGCACTTCACATGATTTTTTTTTGTTTTTTAATCAAAGTGGTGATGACAATTCTGTCAAGCAAGTGTATTGGTGCCATTTTCCTGGTTGTATTTGTTCACTTCATGTCTTTGTGTCACATATTAGTATTTCAAAGTTTTCATTATCATTTTATTTTTTATGGCGATCTGTGATCAGTGGTCTTTGGTGTCACTATTGTAATGGTTTTGGGGTGCCACCAACCACACTCGTATGAGAGGGCAAACTTAATCCATGCATGTGTTTATTCTGACTGTTCCACCAACAATTGTTCTTCTGTCTCTCTCCCTCTATTTGGTCCTCCCCATTCCTGAAGATACAACAGTATTGAAATTAGGCCAGTTAATAACTCTACAATGGCCTCTAAGTGTTCAAATAAAAGAAAGAACCTCACATCTCTCACTGTAAATCAGAAGTTAGAAATGATGAAGCTTAGTGAGGAAAGCATATCAGAAGATGAGACAGGCCAAAAGCTAGGCCTCCTGCACCAAGCAGCCAAATTGTGAATGCAAAAGAAATATTCTTGAAGGAAATTAAAAGTACTACTCTGGTGAACAAAGAGATAAATAATAACAAAGCGCAACAGCCTTATTGTTGGAGGTTTTAGTGGTCTAAATAGAACTCAAACCAGCCACAACATTCCCTTAAGCCAAAGCCTAATCCAGAGAGAGGCCCTGGCTCTTCAGTTCTGTGAACGCTGAGAGGTAAAGAAGCTACAGAAGTAAGTTTGAAGTTAGCATTGGCTGGTTCATGAGGTTTGAGAAGCCTTCTTTATAATGTAAAAGGGCAAGGTGAAGGAGCAAGTGCTGATGTCCAAGTTGCAGCAAGTTCTCCAGAAGACCCGGCTAAGGTAATTAATGAAAGTACATTAAGCAACACTAACTAACATATTTGCAATGTAGATGAAACAGCCTTCTGTTGAAAGAAGATGCCATCTAGGATTTTCATAGTTAGACAGAAGTTAATGTCTGGCTTCAAAACTTCCAAGTTCAGGTGGACTCTCTTGTTAGGGGCTAATGCAGCTGGTGACTTGAAGTTGAAGCCAGTGCTCATTTACCATTCCCCAAATCCTTGGGCCCTTAAGAATTATGCTAAATCTGGGGCGCCTGGGTGGCTCAGATCGTTAAGCATCTGCCTTAGGCTGAGGTCATGATCCCAGGGTCCTGGGATCGAGCCCCATGTCTGGCTCCTGGCTCGGCGGGGAGCCTGCTTCTCCCTCGTCCTCTGCCTCTCCCCTGCTCATGCTTGCTCTCTCTCTCTCTGTATCTCTCTGTCTCAAATGAATAAATAAAATCTTAAGAAAAAAAAAAAAGAATTATGCTAAATCTACTCTACAGTAGTAGAATTATTCTAAATCTACAAGGAAGCCTGTATCAATTTACAACATGGCTTACTGAATATTTTAACACTTTGTTGAGACCTACTCAGAAAAAAAGCTTCCTTTTAAAATATTACTGCTCATTGACAGTGTACCTGGTCACCCAAGAGCTCTGAGATATACAGTGAGACTAATGTTGTTTTTCATGCCTGCTAATACAACATCCATTCTGCAGCCCATGGATCAAGGAGTCATTTTGACTTATTATTGAAAAATAACATTTTTGTAAGGCCATAGTTGCCTTACATAGTGATTCCTCAGATGTATCTGGGCAAAATCAATTGAAAACCTTTTGGAAAGGATTCACCATTCTAGATGCCATTAAGAATATTTGTGGTTTGTGGGAGGAGGTCGAAATATCAACAGGAGCTTGGAAGAAGTTGATTCCAACACTCATGGGTGACTTTGAGAGACTCAAGACTTCAGTGGAGGAAGTAATTGCAGATGTAGTGGAAATAGCAAGAGAACTAGAATTAGAAGTGAATATGTGACTGAATTGCTGGCAATTTCATGGTAAAACTTGAACAGATGAGGAGTCGCTTCTTATACATGAGCAAAGAAAGTGGTTTCTTGAGATGGAATCTATTCCTGGTAAAGACGCTAGAAGGATTGTTGAAATGACAACAAAATATTTAGAATACTACATAAACTCAGGTGATAAAGCAGTGGCAGGGTTTGAGAGGATTGACTCCAATTTTGAAAGAAGTTCTAATGTGGGTACAATGCTATCAAACAGCCTAGCATGCTACAGAAAAATTGTTTGTGAAAGGAATTGTCAATGCGGCAGACTTTATTGTTGTCTTATTTTGAGAAATTGCCATAGCCACCCAGCTTTTAGCAACCACCAACCTAATCAGCAGCTATCAGCAATGAGACAAGACTCTTCATTAGCAAAAATATTTTGTCTCATTCAGCTCTCAAATGATGGCTAGCATGTTTTAACAAGAAAGCATTTTTTAATTAAGATATATACAATTTTTTAGACATAATGCTATTGTACTGTTAATAGGCTACAATCTGGTATAAACATAATTTTTATATATAAGCCCTGGGAAATGAAAAATTATTTGGCTAACTTTATTGTGATATTTACTTTATTGTGGTGGTCTGGAACCAAACCAGCAATAACCCTGAGTATGTCTTGTATTCTTTATAAAGTTGAGTAAGTTCCCCTGTGTTCCTACTTTGCTGAGAATTTTTATCATGAATGGGTATTGGATTTTGTTAAATGCCTTTTCTGCATCTATTGACATGATCATGTAATTTTTTTCTGTTTTAGCCTGTTGATGTGATATATTACATTAATTAATTTTCATATGTTCAACCAGCCTTGCATAGTTGGGATAAAACCCATTTAGTCTTCACATATAATTCTTTTTTATAGTTTTGGATTCAATTTGCTAATATTTTATTGAGAATTTTTGAACCTGTATTTATGAGACATATTGTTCTGTAGTTTTCTTGTTATTTGGGTAATGTTGGCCTCAGAATTAGTTAGGAAGTATTTTGTCTTTCATTCCTCTGAAAGCAGTTGTATAGAATTGGTGTCATTTTCTCCTTGAATATTTAGTAGAATTCACTAGTGAATGCATCTGAGCCTGGTGCTTTTTATTTTTGAAGGTTATTAATTACTGATTTAATTTCTATTTGTAATAGATACAAACCTATTCAAATTGTTCCTTCTTGTGTATTTTGGCAGATTGTGCCTTTCAGGGAATTGGTCTATTTCATCTAGGTGAACCAATTTGTGGGTATAGAGTTGTTCATAGTATTCTTTTTTTTTTTTTTATCCTTTTGATGTCCATGGGATCTATAATGATGCCCCACTTTCATAATTTGTGTCCTTTTTTTGTATTTGTTTGGCCAAAGGCTTATCAACTTACTGATCTTTTCAAAGAAAAAGCTTTTGGTTTCATTGATTTTTTTCCCCATCAATTTCCTGTTTTTAATTAAAGTGATTTCTGCTCTCGTTGTTATTATTTCTTCTGCTTACTTTGGATTATTTCACTCTTCTTATTCTAGTTTCCTAAGGTGAAATCTATTGATCTTAGATCTTCCTAATATATGCCTTTAATGTTGCAGATTTTCCTCTAGTGCTTTCACTAATCCCAGAAACTGACAAATTGTGTTGCATTTCGTTTCAAGTATTTCATTTCATTTCATTTAAAATGTTTTTAATTGCTCTTGAAATCTCTTCTTTGCCTCACACATTATTTAGAAGTGTTTTGTCTCATCCCCATATATTTTTGGATTTTCCTGTTATCTTTTGTTATTGATTTATAGTTTAATTCCATTGTGGTCTTAGAGCAGACATTGTATGATTGTGTGGAATTGGACTTTCCATCTCATTGGATGAGATTAACCCTGAATTTCCTGAGGAAATGTTAATGGCCTCCCCTGGGGCAGTTGCCATGCAAGACAATGCTGACTAGCCAGGACACAAACCTACCATCCATCTTTGCTTCTAAACCTATAGTTAGACTTAAGTCCCAACAGATCCCTAAAAGTGAGGGACAAAGTGTGACCCATGAGGAGGTGTACTATACTCCAAAAGAAGTACTTGTGTTTTCTAATTTATACAAGCAGAAATCAGGGATATGTTTGAGAATGGATTCTATGGGTTTGGGATAATGGTGGAAGGAACATAAATTTGGATCAGGTCAGATTTATTGATATGGGCCCAATAAATGGACATTCTTCATTTAAATTTGCTGCTTAAGTAGTTAGAAAGTGTTCTAATGGTTTATTTGGTTCATTGAAACATGGACTAATAGATGGCTCACTATGAGTGAACCAGAAATGCCCACCCTCCCTCAGTTGAATAATATAGAGGAGATTCAGAGGCTTAGGGAGATTGAAATACAAGAGTGGGTTTGTCATTTAAGACCTATTACCCACACTGGGAGGATCCATTAGACATACCTTTTACCATACTTGAGAAATAAATTTGTGGGGAAGCCTCAGCATACTTGAAAAGCTCCATGATCACCTAGGCCAGATCTTACAGTGGGTACCACAGCCATTCAATTGGACAACCCAAATTACTTCTCTTCTTTTAAATTGGTTAAGGTGGTATGCCTGGGTGGCTCAGTCAGTTAAGCATCTGCCTTTGGCTCTGGTCATGATCCCAGGATCCTGGGATCCAGTCCATCATCTGCATCATCAGGCTCTTTGCTCAGTGGGGAGCCTGCTTCTCCCTCTGTGTGTCCCTCCCCCTGCTTGTGCTCTCTCTGACAAATAAATAAATAAAATCTTAAAAAAATAAATTGGTTAAGGTGTGTTTTATGGCTCAGAATGCAATCTGTCTCAGTGAATGCTCCATGTGAGCTTGAATAGAATGTGTATTCCACTCTTGTTGGATGAAGTAGTCTGTAGGTACCAATTATATCCAGTTGATTTGTGGTGATGGTGAGTTCAACTATATCCTTACTAATTTTCTGCCTCCTACATCTGTCCATTTTTGAGAGAAGGGTATTGAAGTCTCCAACTGTGATAGTGAATTTATCTTTTCCCTGGGGGTTCTATCAGTTTCTGCCTCTATTAGTTTGATCTTAATGTTGTTAGGCACATACTTGTTTAGGATTTTTATATCTTCTTGGAGAACTGACCCCTTTATCATTATGTAATGCTCTTCTTTATCCCTGATAACTTTTCTTGCTTCTTTCTGAAATTAATATAGGTAATCTCGCTCTCTTTTGATTAGTGTTAGCATAGTGTGTTCTTCTCCATCCATTTACCTTTAATCCATATGGTATCTTTATATTTGAAGTGGATTTTTGTAGACAGTGTATAGTCAGGTGTTTTTTGATACAGTCTATTTTAATTGGTGCATTTTGACCATTGATATCCAATGTGCTTATTGATATCATTGGTTAAAACCATATTTATTAGTGTTTTCTATTTATTGCCCTTGTTCATTTTTAAAAAATTTGTTCTTCATTCTTTTTCTGCCTTTTGTGGTTTTGAGTATTTTATATGGTTACAATTTCTTTCCTTTCATAGCATAATAGTAATAATTAAAAAAATAACTGTGCTAGAATTTTCAATATACATTTACAGCTAATACATATTCACAGTCATAATTATTTTAAATTGCCTTTTGGTTGTTCTGCTGTATACCTTATATTTGAGTCTGGTTTTGATGAATGCTTTATCTCTTTAGCATGTGCTTTTTCTTATCAATTTTATGCCTCATAACTTTCAATTGAAAGCTAGAGATAATGTGTAAGCTTATGCTTAAAGATGAGTCTTTCATTCTTTCTGCCAGGCCTTTAGTGGCTAGGCTGAATTGAGGTGTGTATGAATTGCTTCAGTGTACCACAGGATTCAAGTTCCTCTATTGATAATTTATGTTTAGGATGGGACCTTGTTTTTCAGAGGTTATTTTCTCAGTGTCTGTTCTTCTCCAGGGTTTGGATCTTCTGTTTGTGCTGGTCTCCTGACACAATCTGTCTCCTTAAACTCTCCTAGCTGTTTCCTGTTATTATTTTTGCCCATTGCTTATTAGCCTGATGCAGAGGTGGGGGCCACTGGTGCAGAGTGTACTTCTATATTCTAATTAGGTTTAATCCTAGTCAAGCACATCTGGAACTCAGGACATATTCATACATGACCTCCTCCAGTTGCAATGCTGGGGATAGTAAATATTCTTGCCCCTCTCCCTGGTTAGTGATTTTTTTTTTTTTCACTTTCCTTCTCCTACTGTAGTTGATTTCTGCTAGTCTCTAAAAGTGGCTTTTTTTTTTTTTTCTCCTGAAATGAAGGTATGTGGTCCACAGCCCAAAGAGAGAAAGATATGTCTGTTTGGGGTACTGTTACTGATTGCTGTTTTTTTTTTTTTTCTCTCAACTAACACCGAAAGAAAAGTTCTCTAAAGATTCTCCCTCATGTTCCCTGTGAGTAGTCAGTGGGGCTCATGGGGAAAAGGCCTACCAGAGTGTAGACTCCCTTCTGTCTGTGGTCTCCAGGGGCTTTACATTCAGTGCTTCATTCAGAAGATTCAGCTATATCTTCTTATTGGCTATTATATGAAGTCCAGTGATGCCTGTCTCATTTAAACAACTGTTCAGGTCCTGTTTCTTCTTCAGGCAGCTGTCTTTCTTTAAATTTATGATTACATGGTTACCCTGAAACTTCAGTTCTTTGATGGGTTTGAAAATATCATAATTTGCAGTATCTACAGGTTTTTCTTCCTAAAGGGTGAAGGCAACACTCTTTACAGCTCTTCACATATTTGAGCCTCATGATTTTTATATGTGTGTGTTCATGAATTATCTTAAAAATTACAGTGCTAGGCTAAGTTGATTCATTAATAGTATTAAAATTACTTAGAGTATAAATAAACAAGAAAAAAAGAAGTAAAAAAGAAGAGGAATTAGGGTGTGTTATACATCCTGGGAAGATAAATGGAGATTAAAATAGAACTATAGAACTTCCAATACTTTTTATAATTGTGGATGAATAGTATTTCACCAGTGAGTGCAAAGTACTTTGCTCCAATCCCTGTTATTCTGCATTATAATTATTTATTGCACTATGGCCATTTATTAATGATAACCTTGTATCTCCAGTAAAGGTTAACTGATGCCTGTTGTTCCCTTTGAAATTGAAAAAGGAACTGAATGAGTCATGAGCATGAGAGATAAATTCCTCATCCACATAGTTAATTTAGCATCATTCTCTCATAGGATCCTGTATTTAGAAACAGAGTTCCTGGTCACCTTGAGAGACAATGTTTGGATGCTTTCATTACTGTCCTAAAGCGTTTTCTATTTTTACACTTTGAGCCAACATTCATCTGACTTTAAACTGGGACACCAGCCCTCTGATTGTCTTGCTCAGCATCCAAATTTCCCTTTCCTGGGTACCAAAGGCGATTGTAAAATTAACCAACCACTGCCTACATTAGCATTTTACAAAGTAATCAAATGCACGGGTAATAATCACTTTTCAATTATTGTCCTATGTAATTTTCAGCAGAATGAAATTGCCAACAGATCACGAGATGATATACTCTCTCTTCACCTTCTTGTATACTATTGTTTTTTTGTTTTGTATTGTTTTGTTTTGTTTTCAAAATATAGAACCAGATGCTCCCAGGATTTGTTGACATCCAAAGAGTAAAATCTCAGTTTAAGAAGCCATGTTGTGGATTTTTAGCTTCAAAAATGGCATTTTGAGCATTGGAGTATTACACTGGAGATCATCTCTTAACCTGCTTTTTTCCCCCTTCTTTCTGTTTCTCTCTTTTTTATATTTTCTAGTCAGATCTTAAAACCTAAATTTCATTAAGGTGAAGATTATATATATAATGTACTGATAAAATATAATTCATTTTAGGACAAATGAATTTAGTGAGTTGATTGAATTTATGAGCATTCATCAGGGCTTTGCCTCTGATGTCTTCTCCATTGTGTGTGTGTGTGAGTGTGTGTGTGTGTGTGTGTGTGTGTGTGACATAGGTGTGTTTTAGTTTACTTTCAATCTGTGATCAAATGGAAAGTTCTTTTAAGGGTAGATAAACATTAGAAAACTAAGGACCTTAAAATGTCAGCATTATTGAGTCTACACATTGTTTAGACTGGTTTCCAAGCCGGTGTCCTCAGATAGGTTTGGGTTGCGAACTGCCTTTATTGTAGATTTGTCCTTGAGCATTTTAAGATGTTTGATATTTTGGCCCTTACATTTTCATGGTCCTGTGAGAATTATGAAAAAAAAATGGTATTAGATTTCTCATCCTTAAATATTTCATTTATAGTTTTGTTATTGGACAAGTCATTTATATACTATAGATTCTGCTTTAGTGGAGTTCAAATCATGTCTTATGCATATACTTATCTTTATATTCCTATCTTTTTTCACATCAGTAATTTTTTGAAAATTTTACAAGTGCTAAGCTAAATAAAGTCTTAGACTTTTATAGGTACACAAAAAATTAGCATGATATTTACTATCATATCCTAGCTCTTATAATATTTATATTTTAAAATATATTGAAAAACAACTAAATGTAAAATCTAGTTCCTATGGTATACATGATAATTAGATAATAAAATGAATTCGAGATTTAGTATCAGAAAACCTAAGCTTAAGTATCAGCTCTACATTATCTATATGAACTTGATACAAACATACATCTTTTCAAAAGCCTCAGTTTTCTCATCTACAAAATAATTAGTAATAGTATTTCCCTCCTACCTCACAAAATTTTATGATGATAGGTAATGTATGTAAAAAAATTTTAACTGCATATTAACTTTACTTGTTTTAATTACTTAAACTATATATACAGATGATGGGTAGCTAGATAGACAGTAGATATGCTCTAGGTTTTGCAATACAAAGTGAAGTTTTACTTAGTGACCTGCCTGGAAAAGGGTGAAGACAATAGGAGATATTCTTATTCTCATAGAGTTTCATTCTATCAGAGGTAATAATGTAATAATATAAGACTTCAGACTTATAAATGATCTGAAGAAAATAAAGAAGGATAAGTTTTAAGGGAATAAATAGTTGGAAATTTGGTGGAAACTACATTCGATTGAGTAGCAGGAAGCTCTTGCAAAGGTTGTGATATTTGAGTAAAGAACTGGTTGACAACGGAGAGTAGCTAGTGAAATTGTTTTAAGATGAAAATAAGCTTACTATTGTCCAGGAATAGAAGGAACAGTGATTTGGAATCACTGTGAAGTAGAAGGATTGTGAAATGAGAAAATGGAAAGTAGGCAGGGTCTATTAATGATAATGTGGAGTCACTGAATATCATATTTACAGGCTAATGTAAGGATTTTGAATTTGATTCTAAACTTTGTAGGAAGCCATTTAAGTCTTGGCCAGATTTAAAGGAGACAAGGAGAACAAGGTGAGACACTAGGAAGCTATTTCAGAAGTCCATGTAAGAGATGATGGAAATTTAGAGCAGGATGGGGTTATTGTGTATAGAAAAAGGGGCAGATTTCAGATGTGTTTATTTTGTCAGTGAGAGGAAAGAATAAAAATTACTTCTGGGTTTTTGGTTTGAGCAACCTAAACTGAGTATAGTTTTACTGAAAATATTTATATTAAGAAATTGCCAATTTTAAATGGATTTTAAACATGAGTTAATGATTCATTAGTTGCATATAACACCCATGCTCATCACAACACGTGCCCTCCTCAATACCCAACACCCGGCCAACCCATCCCCCCACTTTCCTCCCCTCAGAAACCATCAGTTTGTTTCCTTGCATCCATAGTCTCTCATGGTTCATCTCCCTCTCTGATTTCTTCCCCTTCAGTTTTCCTTCCCTTCCCCTGTGGTCCTCCATGCTATTCCTTATGTTCCACATATGAGTGAAACCATATGATAATTGTTTTTCTCTGTTTGACTTATTTCACTTAGCATAATCCCCTCCAGTTCCATCCATATCGATGCAAATGGTGGGTATTCATCCTTTCTGATGGCTGAGTAATATTCCATTGTATATATGGACACATCTTCTTTATCCATTCTTCTGTTGAAGGGCATCTCAGCTCCTTCCACAGTTTGGCTATTGTGGACATTGCTGCTATGAGCATTGGGGTGCATGTGCCCCTTCTTTTCACTACGTCTATATCTTTGGGGTAAATACCTAGTAGTGCAATTGCTGTGTCATAGGGTAGCTCTATTTTTTTTTTAAGATTTTATTTATTTATTTGAGAGTGAGAGAGAAAGAGAGAGAATGAGAGAGAGAACACCAGAGGGGGTAGGGTCAGAGGGAGAAGCAGACTCCCTGCTGAACAGGGAGCCCGATGTGGGACTCAATCCCGGGACTCCAGGATCATGACCTGAGCTGAAGGCAGTCGCTTAACCAACTGAGCCACCCAGGCACCGGGTAGCTCTATTTTTAACATCATTGAACACTATATCAAAAACTAATGATGTACTATACAGGAGCTAACTGAACATAAAATATATATATAGTACATAATAGGCATTAAATAATTTATTTTCATTAAGCACAAATGTACATAGATTTTTGTATCAATTTGAAATTAATTTCTCATCTTTTTCTGACTTTGTTTTATGTTTCTTAAATGATCATATGATATTATATGATTGATATTATATTTATCAAAACATTTCTGAATAAATTTTTTGGACCATTTATGACATCAAAAAATAAATATGAGTTAATATTTAACTCTTTATTCCTAGAAAAATTATATGCCTAAATATGTAGACAAAGCCACACAAAGATTTATTTCATTTATAACTCTTTTAATATAAGAATCACCCAGTTTGGAGATAGGCTCCCCCCCCCCAAATGATCTGCAGTAAATTCTGATCACTGACATTAAAGATGTTTTGTTTGTCAGAAAAGGTCAAAGAGTACAGTTTGTGGCAACCACTGGAGTTGAGTGCTGGGAGGAATACAAATATGGCCACTTTGTCAAAGTGTACAAAAGTGATGGACAAAACTAGTGTATATATACAAACGATAATTTTCAACATCAACAGTGTTGATAGCAAAATAAGTAAAGCAAATATTCATAATTATTTGAAAAGATTGAATATCAACAATATCTTAAGATTTGAATAAGATAATTTTGTTTATTTGTTTTAGACTTTTTGGATATGGTGTGAGGCAAGCCAAAAACATGTTTATCAGGCAACACAAAGAAGGTAGATTTAAACAACCAAAACATATGAACATAGGGGAAGGAAGGAGAAAAAAAAAAGAGAGAGAGAGGGAGACAAGCCATAAGGAACTTTTAACTATAGAGAACAAACTGAGGATTTCTAGAGGGCAGGTGGCCAGGAGATGGGCTATATGGGTGTGGGTATTAAGGAGGACACTTGTGATGGGCACTGGGTGTTATATATAAGTGATGAATCACTAAATTCTACTCCTGAAACCAATATTACACTATATGTTAACTAACTAGAATTTAAATAATAACATTCAACAAAAAACCCCACAGTGATATGATTGATTATGCTAAATATAAGTGGTCTAAAAACCCCAACTAAAAGGCTGATATTGAAGATGGATTTTTAAAAAATGTCAAATATATATTGCCCAAAAGATACTCATTAAAAATATAAATACACAAAAAATATATAAATACACAAATGGGTAAAAATTTAAAAGTTGGAAAAGAGCTATCATGCTTACAGTGGACAAAAAAACAAAACAAAACAAAACAAAAACAAGTTGGAAGGGCTATGTAAATATCAGATGAAGTTGATTTTAGAACAAAGACTCATATCAGGGTTCAAGAGTATCATTTCATAATGAATTTATTTTTCTAGAAGACATTAGAATTTTAAAGTTCATGTGCCTGGTAACAGAGCTTCAGAATACATGTAGTAAAGCTAATGGAACTGAAAAGAGAAATAGACAAATTCACAATTATAATGGATGATTTCAACAAATTCCTTTCAATAATTAATAGGACAGGGAGAGAAAAGCAGAAAATGTATAGAAGAGTTGAATATCCACCTAGTACAATTATTTATAGAAGACTGCCTAGCAGCAACAGGATTCACTTTCCTTTCAAGTCCATGCAGAACATTTATCAAAACATGTAATATTCTGAGTAACACAATCAGTCTGATAAATTTTTTTAAAGGATTTTATCTATTTGACAGAGAGAGAGAGATAGTGGGAGCAGGAACACAAGCAAGGGGAGTGGGAGAAGGAGGAGCAGGCTTCCCACTGAGCAGGGAGCCCAATGCCGGAATCAATCCCAGGACCCTGGGATCATAACCTGAGCTGAAAGCAGACGCGTAACAACTGAGCCACCCAGGCGCCCCATCAGTCTGATAAATTTACAAGGATTCAAAATATAGTCTCTGATCAAAAAATAATAAAATTAGAAGTAAATAAAATAGAAATCTAGAAAATCAGTATTTGGAAACTCAATAACACATTTCTAAATAACATACCAATTATTTCATACATCAAAAAGATGCATATTGATACAAAAAGTGGACACCACTACACACCCACTGAAAGGACAGAAGTCAAAAAAGACAACAGTATTTAGTGTTGCAAAGGATCTGCAGTAATTGGAGTAAATATATTGTAGCAATTGGAGTAAATTATTCTTCTAGGAAAGTATAGCATTATCTTATACAGTTAAATATACATTTACCATATGACAAAGCAACTTCACTCAAACAGAAATTTATCAAACAGAAATGGAAATATATATCCATGGAAATACATTTACATAAATGCTCATAGCATCATTTTTCAAAATTGTCAAAATCTGGAGGCAGATCAAATGCCCATCCACCTATGAATATGAAAAGATAAACATATTAATCCATACCATAAAATACTACTCAGGTACAATATTGGCAACATGAATCAATCTCCACAACATTATGCTAAGTTAAAGGAAGTCAAACAGAAAATATTATGATTTCACTCATATGAAATTCCAGAAAAGGCACAACTTTGTGAAAGAAAATAGGTTGTCTGTGGCTGTGCTTATAGGGAGAGTATTGAATGGAAATGGGCACCAGAAAACTTTTCAGGGTGATGGAACTGTTTTGTATTTTTATATTTGTAGTGATTTCATGATTATATATAGTTACCAAATTTCTCAAACTGTATATTTGAAATAGATGAAATTGATTTAAACAAATAATACATTAATAAACAAAAAAGAGAAAACCTCCCTATGAAAATGTCATCTTCCCAGGAAGGCCTCCCCCAACTAATCTATTAGAATGTTTCCCTTTATATCTCTGAATGCAAATGTTGTGGATGTCCATCTCTGAAGGTAATTTCTGTTCTGCTGTAGAGGTTTGTGGTCTGTATACCTCCCTGATAAATTTTCTGTATTTTTATTTTACAATGAAGAAGAAACAAATTATAAGTAGACAAATCTAGATATTATTGGGGGGGGATTGAAGGAATAGACAATATAAAAATTCATTTTAAAGAGAATAATACTTTAATGGAGCAAATGCTTTTCTAAACTAGTATTTTTTGCTCAAGAATTTTTGTTTAGTGTTTGGTTAGAAGGGGACTTGGCATTTTCCTTATATGGAGAACAGCAATGGATTCTGAACTATTTCTTTATCCAGGAAGGATCATAAGAGCAGGTAGTTAACACACATCTGGAAAACAGAAGATATTTTTAGGATATGGAAAAATATATTTTATCTTCTCACAAAGTGATAGAATAATGATTATTGCCAAGATACACACCTGAAAGCAAAGAAGCCTGGTCATATTGCATACCATTATCCACTCACCTGAAACTACAATGCAAAATTACTAAAACAAGCAACAACCCAGTTTAAGAAGATGTATCTGGATTGACTTCTGTTTGAGATTGTAGGAGTTGCAAATGATCATTGCTTTGTAGCAATGACAGTACATGAGATGCACTGTGCAGTCTTGGCTTTTTAAAACTCATCAGAGGGGCGCCTGGGTGGCTCAGTCGTTAAGCGCCTGCCTTCGGCTCAGGTCATGATCCCAGGGTCCTGGGATCGAGCCCCGCATCGGGTTCCCAGCTCCGCGGGAAGCCTGCTTCTCCCTCTCCCACTCCCCCTGCTTGTGTTCCCTCTCTCGCTGTGTCTCTCTCTGTCAAATAAATAAAATCTTTAAAAAAAAAAAACTCATCAGAGAGCTGAGGACAAGAAGAAATTGAAAACAATTATATTCCAGAAATTGAGGAATTCTTCATAAGAGAGTAATTTTCATGCTTGGCACAGCAGCTAGAAAAAGAATCCACAATGAGTGGCTGTGTGGAGAAACCAGCTGATATGATTAAAACCAATCTTTTAATTGACATTGATTTGACACAGAAGAATCTCAAGAAGTCCAGCCAAAAAAAAAAAAAAAAAAATCTGCATGCACTGAACAAGTTTTTTCTCACAGGTCTTTGGTGAGTACATATTTATAGCCTTCTTAAGAAAGAGGGTAAGGCAATATATCCAAAAGAGATCTTGCCTTGAGGCACCTGAAACATTATCCAATTAAAGACAGTTACCTGTGGAAGGCTGAGAGTATAGTAGCCTAGATGAAAGAAATGCCCTAAAGTGTGCCAGACTGTCAGTGAAAGTGTTTCAGCTCCCCAGTGAATAGAGGAAGAAGGAAGAACTGAGATTAAGAAATAAATCCCTTGAATGCACTTTAGACTTTTACTTAGTGCTTAGTAGAGATCCTTCGACAGCTGGAGGTGGGTGAGAAAGCTGGGAGAAATACTCAGTGACACTCTATACCTTCATTGAATACAGTGTAGCATACACAGAAGGCAGGAAGCAAGCCTGGGAAATCCCTCAGAGATACTTCAGGCCTCTATTGAGTACACTGCAATGGCTCTCTAAATACTTGAACAGCACAGCAGGGTGAAAGGAGATCTGAAGAATAAAATCTGAGACTGGGACTGAAAAGCAAAGAGCACTCCTCAGAGATGTAAAAATAAATTTAGAAACCATCTCCTCCTCTCATAGTCAAAATATTGGAAACCATGATGAAGTAAGTCTAAAGTTTAAACTCAAATTTCAGTACCAGTGACCTGATGATAAGGAGAGTTCTATTTCTGGCTGTAAATACTATTATTACAGGTTTAAGAGTTATTTTACATAAAATTTCATGTTTGCAATAAAATATTAAGAAAAAAATGAAAAATTTATAAGGAGCAGTCTGTGAACAAGGGATAAAACAATCATTAGAAGCAAACACAGAAATGACCCACATGATGGAATAATCAGGGAAGGAACATTACAATAAGTATAATATGTTCCAAAGGATCTAAGTTGACAATATGCATAAAGAGTTAGGGAATATCAGCAGATAGATAGAAACTGAAAAAATGTTGAATAGGAATGATAGAAAAGAAAAACACAATTATCAAAAATTAAAAAGAGAAATTATTCAATAGGCTTAAAAGCAGAGTAGATTCAATAGAAACAATGTCGAGTGAACTTTAACAAAGATCACTAAAAA
Organism: Mirounga leonina; assembly: GCF_011800145.1. Classification (NCBI taxonomy): domain Eukaryota; kingdom Metazoa; phylum Chordata; class Mammalia; order Carnivora; family Phocidae; genus Mirounga; species Mirounga leonina. Next base: position 92,789,534 of record NW_023270807.1, on the reverse strand, counting down.
TCATACAATAAAATACCAAGAAAAAAATAAAATGCTCAGTGTGGCATTATGTCAAATAGCCTAACATAGGTATCATTGGAGCCCTAGAAAGTGAAGATAAAAAGGATAGAACAGATTATATAATTGAAGGAAAAATGGAGGAGAGTTTCCAAAAATGGTTAAAGACATAAAACTAAAAAATCTAAGGAGCACAGTGAAGTTCATGTAGAAACAAAAATAAACAAGCAAAACACTAGGAATTATAGTATACTCAGACATGCTGAAAGTGTAGATGTAAAGGACTAAATGTTGACAGAGAAGCTAAAAACATATTACATAGAGGGGTAAATGATGGCTGACTTCTCATCAAAGATATTTTAAATGCTAGAGGAAAGGACAGTTTAGATTTGATATTCATGGAAAATACCTCTTAAAATGAAGGAAAACCCCTCCAGTAAAAGATTGGTATCCAAAATATGCAAAGAATTCTTAAAAGTTAAGCATAAGAAAGCAAACAACCTAAGTAATAAATGGGCAAATGATCTGAACAGATATCTGTCCAAAGAAGATAAACACATGGCAAGTGAGCATATGAAAACATGCTCAACATCATATTTCCTTAAGGAATTGCAAATTAAAACAACAAAGAGATGCCAATACCCATGTAGCTATTAGAATTACTAAAATCCAAAACACTGACAATACCAAATACTGGTGAGGTTGTAGAGCAATAGGAACTCTCATTCTTTGCTGGTAGGGATGCAAAATAGTATCGCCACTTTATAATAGATTTTGGCTCTTTCCTGAAAACCTAAACATACTCTTAACATATAACTCTTCGGTCGTACTCCTTAGCTTTTACTCAAGTAAGTTGAAATTTATATCCACACAAAAGCTTACACATTTATTTTCATGGAAGCTTTATTCATAATTGCCAAAACTTGGAAGCAACCAAGATGTCCTTTAGTAGGTGAAAGGATTAATAAACTGTTTCACATCCATACAGTGAGGTATTATCTCGTGATAAAAAGACATGAACCATTAAGTCATGAAAAGATATGGAGGAACTTTAAATGCCTATGTGAAAGAAGCCAATCTGGAAAGACTACATATTATATAATTTGAACTATATTACCTTCTAGAAAAGGAAAATCATGGAGAAAGTAAAAAGATCAGTGGTTTCCACAAGTAGAAAGAGAGGAGGGAATAAATAGGTGGGCACAGGATTTTTAGAACAGTGACAGTTATTATCCACTATACTGTAATGATGGACACGTCATTATACATTTGTCAAAATCTATAGTATGTACAACACCAATGAACTCTAATGTAAACTCTGGAAATAATAATGTATTGGTTCTGGCTCATCAGTTGTAACAAATGTACAACACTAATACACTATGTTAATAACAGGGGGAATTGTGTTGTTGAGGGCAGTGGTTAGGGGATCCTGTATGGTCATTCTGCAACACTAAAACTGCTTTATTAATTTTAAAAATTCAAAAAAAGAAGGGAAGTTAAAACATTTTCATATAAAAAAGTGATACGAATTAGTCTCCAGTAGACAAGCACAAAAAGATATGCTAAAAGAAATTCTTGAAGTTAATTGGAAATACTACGTGAAAGTTTAGATCTGTAAGAAGGAATGAAGTGTACTAGAAAAGTAAAAATAATGAAGTGCACTAGAAAAAGTGTACATGAGTGTGTGTGTGTATGACACAGATGAAATAAGAGCATGGAAAAGATATGCTATTCAAATAGCAAAAAAACATGATGTATTAATATCAGATAGAGTAAATTTTAAAACATCAGAGATAAATATGGATATTTCATAGTGATATATTAGGAAATACTAAACAGTTTATCAAGAAAAAATAATCATATCATACCATTACCTATTGATAGATATTCAAAACAAGTGAATTAAAAATTTGCAAAAAAAATTAGGGAAATCCAGAATCATATATGGATATTTTATTATCTTTGTACTTTATAAAACAAGTAGACACAAACTCAGTAATAATTCAGAACACTTCCGAACAACCCTATCTACCAACTTGGCCTAGGGATATATAGAGCATGCTGCCCCAAATGCAAAATATTCTTTCTAGTTATACATGGAAATATTTATCAAAATAATCAATAGACCGGACCATGAAAAAAGCCTCAATCAATTTCAAAAAACAAAGAACACAAAACATATGTTTTGTGGGGCGCCTGGGTGGCTCAGTTGGTTAAGCGACTGCCTTTGGCTCAGGTCATGGTTCCGGGGTCCTGGGATCGAGTCCCACATCAGGCTCCCTGCTCTGTGGGGAGCCTGCTTCTCCCTCTCCCAGTCCCCCTGCTTGTGTTCCCTCTCTCGCTGTCTCTCTCTCTGTCAAATAAATAAATAAAATCTTAAAAAACAAACAAACAAAACAAAACAAAACATATGTTTTGTTATGATGATGGTATGAAATTAGAAGTTAGTAAATAAGGTATTGATAAAATTTATAAATGTGTGAAAATTTAAAAACATGTTTGTAACAAACCACTGGAAAACATAATGAGAGAATTCAGAAAATATTTTGAACTGAATGCTAAGGGAAACATAACACTTGTGGGTTAATGTAATCTTTGACTAATGGAAATTTATAGTATTAATAACAATTTTTAATGTAAATGCCTTATATTAGAAAGGAATTACCTAAGCTTCCAAAATAAGAGCTAGGGGCAGAAAAAGCAAATTAAACCTAAAGAGAGGTTATCATAAAAATGGGGTGAAAATCAGTTACATAAAAAATAGAGGAACAGTTTTAAAAAATCAGGTTAAACATTAATATTGATGAGATTCACAAAATGAATAAACCCACAGTGAGACAGTTCATGATTGCAAGAGTTAAAAAAAAAAAAAAGTATCTCTATCAAAAGACCCCATAGAAATTAAAAGGAAGATAAAGGGATGTTATAAGCTGTAGGCCTATTGTTGATAGAATCACAACATAGAACATATCTCAAGCACATTTTTTGGGATGAGAGAAGGCAGACACACACACACACACACACACACGTGCGTGCGTGCACACACAAATACTTGCTATGTGATTTCATCTACACAAATTCTAAGAATAAACAAAGCTAATCTGTGGTGCTAGTAATCAGAAAGTAGTCACTTCTGAGTCAGGAATTTACTAGAAATTGAAACAACAGAATTTTCTGCGATGATAGGAATGTGCTTTATCACCTTTTGGGTGGAAGATACATATGTTTGTTCAAGTATTAAAATGCATTGACTGGAGCCCTCAGATTTTATTTTATGTAAATTATATCTTAAATAAAAGAAAGTATGGTTTCAGTCAATTCCACTTCACCTTCTACCACAATATACTGTGCTTTATTAGTGTTATAGTTTTTCATATTTTTATGCTTTTTTCTTTTAATATTTTTGAATGTGGGGGGTGTGTGTGTGTGTGTGAGAGAGAGAGAGAGAGAATGTTGAAGCAATGGAGGTAAGAATATTTCTAGTATAAGAGACCTAAAGCTGTGATAGATTCTTTCTATGGTCTGAGTGTATTCTCCCAAATTCAGATCTTGAAATCCTAATCCACAGAAGTAATGGTATTAGGAGGTAGGGCCTTTACGAACTTAAATCATGGGGGTGGAGCCCGCATGGATGGGATTCGTGCCTTATACAAGAGGTCCGGAGAGACTAGTCCCTTCTGACAGGTAAGGACACAGTAAGAGGACTGCAGTCTGAAACCTGGACTTGGGCTCTCACCAGGACCTTACCATGCTGGTACCTTGATCTCAGACTTCCAGTCTCCAGACTGTAAGAAATAAATGTCTGTTGTTTATAGCCACCCAATCTGTGCTATTTCGTTATAGAAGCCTTGAATGGACCAAGACGGTTCTCTTTGCTTTACTCAATTTGCTTTGGTATTTATTAGACACTTGATATAAATTTTCTAGATAAAGTTTGGTGTATATTAAGAAAGGAATGTCTGTAAGATATCTAGGTATTAGAACTCATGCCTGCTTGAGTTTTTTTTTTTTTTTTCCTTAAAAGTTGCCCTCAGTGCTACAATAATTGATTCTATTAAATAAATTAGATTTAATTAATTATATATGCCCCTAGATAGCTAAGTCTCCAGTTGGTTCATGGCTTTTTATTAAATAAGTACAGAGAAAAAGTAGAAGAGATATATCTAGTGCTGTTTTTAACAGTTGCAAAGGTCCTGTTTTCCTATATGAATGATAATGATCCTGCTGAACTGAATAACAATTGTTCTCATTCTCCTCAGAGCTGGCAGATGATATAGTAGAGACAGTCCTAATTACCTGATGGTCTATGAATAAACAAGGGAAAGATCAGTAGTTTGGTGATTTAATCACTGAATAAAATTAGTGTGGGACCCATTAATTTCCTTTTATATACAAGATACCATAAAAAGGCCCTTTAAACTGATTTCAGCATTATTACTACATTTAGAAATTTTAAATAATATTATCTCATATCATTTTCCTCCAATAACAAAAATGTTGAACACTTCCTCTGCTGGAAATGTTATTGAGAAGACACTTAAATTATGAGGCATTTAAAAAATCAACTTAATTGAGGTATAATGCACTACTTTTAAGTATGCATTTTGATGAGTTTTGACAAATTTATATACCAATATCAGAACCACACAATCAAGATATAGAACATTTCTGCTACTCCTGTGCCCATTCCAGGAGGTTCCAGCCTCCCCAGCCCAGGCAACCACTGATGCACTTTCTGTTCCTATAGGACCGTATCCCTGTGGATTTTATCATATTTTTTCATCCTGTCTTCTCTCACCTACTAAGACCCTCTTTCAGTGATAAAGAAAATCAACCAGTTATGTCTGAAATTCAAATAGACTAACCTACTTATTTTTTTTCTTTTCATTAGAAATTATTGGATGCTTTCTTCTTTCCCCTATTCATCTAGTAGCTTCATGCGGTCCTATAATAACATTATGTTTGAATTAATAAATATTCAATTACAGATTGGTTTTACTAAATAGTCCACACAATAGTCATTTGACAATTATATATTCAGAGTATGCCATGTTTTAGGCTCTCTGCCAGATGCTGATGTATAAAGTTAGGAAAGGTGTAATATCTGCTAAAGGACATAAAGCATAGCTGGCAATTATAACTTTGGGTGATGAATGAGTACAGGGACTTGTGGGAATGCATGTAGGAATGTGTAGTACAGTCTTGAGGATCATAAATGAATTTTGAAGGAAGTGACATCTCACCTGAGACCTGAAGAGAGTAAAAGAATTTGCAGGTGATACACACACATATAATTTCTTATCTAGGAATAGTAAGTCAATGTAAAATTTTTGGTTCTATATACCAACACTTGTACTTTTCAGATTTTTATGGGGTCCATGATTTTCTTTGGAAAACAAATTTAATCCACTTTTAGAGGGTGAGGGTAAGGGTAACTAATTTGGAGATACTAAAAAGAAAGTGAACTGAACCCTAAGAATCCCCATAAAATATTAAATATATTAAAGTCTCTATACAATGTTTCACAGTTTTTCTTCTACTTAGACCATTTGTCCATATATTAGCACTCTGTCTTCATAGCTGACATTTGGGATGGCTATAGCTCTTTTTATGGTTTTCTGCTTCTAGTACAATTCTTTTAGCTGTAAGAAGAATTATAATTCATAAACTAGAGTTTTTAAATCTTATTTTGTTTTTGTTTGTTTAAGCAGTCTCTGCATAGCTGTGTAGTATTTTCTGGGGTTATCATACATATGCACACACAAGTTAGGATTTAGGAGTTGGAAGGAAATTCCCTGAATCAAAACACAAAATCTGAAAAAAATAAAGCACATTTTATTTTGTATGATAATTACAATTTTTGAATGCTATAATGATTATTTGCTCACCAAATGCTAACTATGAATGGGTGAACATTAGCATTAAATGGATGGAATCTAGCTTTCAGTTAACTTACCCAAATTTAAAGTTGTTTCCAGGATAGATGAGGGTTTTTTTTTTTTTTAATTTTTTAAAGATTTATTTATTTATTTTAGAGAGGCAGGGGGAGGGTCAAAGGGAGACGGAGAGAGAATTCCCAAGCAGACTCCCTGCTGAGGATAAAGCCCCACATGGGGTGTAATCCCAGGACCCTAAGAACACAACCTGAGCCGAAATCAAGAGTTGGTCACTTAACTGACTGAGCCACCCAGGCGCCCCAGGACTGAGTTTTTAAAATTAGATTTAAGGAGTCACAAACCAGAAGGGACATCAGTATAAAAGAGGAACATCAGTTCCTAGTCCAAAACTTGATACTGTGGGTTGCTCGTGATTTTTTTACTTGTTAAATTAGGACATTGGAGTAGGAAATTTTTAAGGCTCCTTCCTGTAATAATTTCATTGTGGAATTTTATAAAAACTTGAAGGCACAAGATATATTTTGTGCTGCTATCTTAATTTGTTTCTTCCATACAGATTCAACAAAGTCAAGTGAATTCTTACATTCATGATATTGCAAAGCTGGAAGGGTCTTGGTGGTGCTCAAGTCCATTTCCTGAATCAAATTTGAGCATACATTTTCATATTACATTTTGCAAAGGCATTGAGATCTCTCACTGTGGCAATTCCACTGCTTCTAATCTTGCTTATGTAGCTGTTTCTCATAATAGTAATTGACAAGGTAAAAAAGTGGAAATGGCTTCCAGCAATGTGGATGGCTGACCTGATAAAAAATTTCTTGATTAAAATATATAGAAATGCTGGGTAAAATAGAATCAGCATTTAAAGTTGAACTCAAGAGAAGAAAAGGAAACCCTAGATGCTGGATTGAAGGGTGAACTCAAAGTGGGAATGGTAAACTCATGATATGACTAGGAAATGACCTGGATACTAGAATATAATTGGAATTACCCTACCAACAAGAGACTATGCTTTAAATAAGGAAATATGCATGCAGTCTTATCCCTTCAGAGCTGAAACTGAAACCCCTGCGTACAATGAGGAATGTCCCTCATTATAAGAAAATGACTAAGGAAACCCCACCTGGTACATTGAAGGAGTTAAGAAGTGGATAGTCTGTCACAGACTCTGAGAGGAGAGGTTTGGGGACCAGTCAAAGGGGGGCAGGGATCCAATAAAATCATTAAACTCTAACTTAAAGCCACATGAAGATGTGGGATCCAAATGCCCAAATTTATTTCATCCAAAATGTTCAGTAATCCATGACTATAAAATAATGTTAAAGTAAAACCAGTGTCAGTGTAAGCTCTGGAACCCAGTAGAAGGAAACTTACTCTGTAGAAGTATGTCCACAAAGCAGTTCAACCCAGAGAGGGAAACAAACCCAAACTAAACCTTTGCAGAAGAAGAGCTCACATTTAAAGCTTTGCAATCTGACTCTTGATTTCTGCTCAGGTCATGATCTCAGGGTTGTGAGATCAAGCCCTGCATGGGCCTCTGCACTGGGCATGAAGCCTGCTTAAGATTCTCTCTTTCCCTCCGCTTCTGCCCTTAAAAAACAACCACAAAACAACAAAACAAAACAAAAAAACAACTCTGCAATCAGAAGAATTAAAAAAAAATCACACTAAGGAGGAGTTAGTAGAAATTACAAATAGATTTAATACCCCCAATATTGATATAATGAAATAATTTATAAGAAATTATAAAATACATGTGTATGAAAAATTAAAGGAATGAATAAAGGAATAGAATTATAGTAGAAGTGATAGCAGAAACAAAGATATTATAGTGAAATTAATAGAAATTATAGGAACAAAAAGGACGAAAGGACTTACATTAAGAACTACATAAATCATCTAGAAAAATATTTATATCTACATCTATATTTATATCTATATATCTGTATATCACTGATATTAAATAATGAATGGTTACAGAGGAGAGTTTGGGGACTAGACATAGAGGGCAGAGATCCAATAAGATAATTAAACTCTAATTTAAAGCCACATGAAGATGTGGGATCTCAATGTCCAAATTTATTTTATCTGAGATGTGCAATAATCCATGACTATAAACTAATGTTAAAGTAAAAACAGTTTGGGGTGCCTGGGTGGCTTAGTCAGTTGAGCGTCCGACTCTTGATTTAGGCTCACGTCATGATCTCAGGGTTGTGGGATTGAGCCCTGCACTGGGCTCTGTGCTCAGCTGGGGGTCTGCTTGAGATTCTCTCTCTTCCTCTGCCTTTACCCCTACCCCTGCTCATGACTGCTCACTCGCTCTCTCTCTCTCTCAAATAAATAAATAAGTCTTTTAAAAAAGGAAGAACTGTTTCAGTGTAAGATTAAACAGCTAAAAAAAAGTTTAAAGTTAAATATAGAGCTATGTAAACTAGATAAAGAGAAGGAAAATGTGAAAGAGCTGCTAATGACCAAATTATCTCCAATAGGAATGCAGAAGATAAAATTATAGGGAAAGGGAAGAGGTAATATTCACAGAGATAAGAGATGCAAATTTTTCAGAATTGAAAAGAAAACAGAAATATTTAGTTTTAAGAAGCATAATAAATGTTTATTAAGATTAGTAAACATGATTTCATCCCTACAAGTATCAGAGTGAATACCGAAAAGAAATTTCAAAATCAGCCAGAAAGAAAAGGAAGATTATCTACATAGGAATGACAGACTTAATAGCAGACTTCTCATTAGAAAAATATATAGGATAGGAGACAGAAATAATATACATCAAATGCTGAGGGAAAAGTAATTATCAACCTATAATATATTGCTAATTATTGGTCAAAATTAAGATAAAGATAGCTTAATGCATAGAAAAAATTACCACTTGGGGTTCTCTACTGAATAACTAGTTTTAGGGGCACCTGGGTGGCTCAGTCAGTTAAGCATGTGCCTTCAGCTCAGGTCATGATCTCAGGGTCCTGGGATCTAGCCCCACATTGGCTCCCTGCTCAGCGGGGAGACTGCTTCTCCCTCTTCCACTCCCCCGCTTGTGCCCCTCTTTCTTTCTCTGTCAAATAAATAAATAAATCTTAAAAAAAAAAAAAAGAACTAGTTTTGGATTTATATATTAAAAAGAAAACTAACCATGGGGGAGAAAGGGAAAGAATGGATGTTGCACTGGTAACAAATATCTTGATAAATCTAAATAATAAATGTGGGATTTCAAAACATCAGAATTAAAATATTGTAATGCAGCAATATGTAAAATGGATATAATCCAAGTTAAATACTTTAAGTTTCTTGTAATTTTTTGGAAGAAACAAGAGTAACAGTTGTAAATAGGCAAAACTTTTTAAGAAACGTGATCTGATTCTCAGATAACAACAAAAAAGCCATATAATATTTCTGAGTAGGCATACTTAAGTTTTGGCTGAATTTTGCTTAAAAAAAGGAAAATGATGTCTATTTTCAATCTATTGGGGAAAATTAGAGTTAAAAAAATGTATGTGAAGAGGAAGTAAAACCTTTAAAAATCCAATGGAAAATCTGCAAAGAAGAAAAGACTAGAGATAAGTAAGTAAATAGAAAACAGAAAACAAAAAAACAAAAGGGTTGACATTAATTCAAACATACTAGCAACCAGTGTATTTATACACTGTAAAATCCCATGCTAAAAAATATTTAAAGATTGGATTTGAGAAAGAGAGAGAGACCTAAAATGTCACAGACAAGCTGAAAGCAAAAGCAAGCAGTAGATATTCAGAGATAATAGTAATAACAACTATAATAGCAACAATGATCAAATAAGCTATCACAGTAATAGTAATAACAGATGAGCTCATGGTCATTGGATATTAGGATCATTACTTGATGCTAAAATAAATAATAGATGAGAAATATAATCCTTGATCTTTGTGCACCTAATAAGAGAGACTAAAAATATTTCAAATAGAAGTTTACCAAATACAGGGAATAATAAACAAAAAATCAAACCCATTGGGAGATTATAACAAAATAATGCAGAGGTTGATAGAATAGGTTGCAAACATCAGTGTGTGTAAGAATATTTGAATAACAAGAAAATAGCTTGGATGCAGCCATATATTTAAAGGACATGTTCTTTTCAAGCACGTCCTTAAAAATTTTTTTCAAGGATTATTTCCCAAAATTGATAATTAATGAGGTCATAATGGACATCTGAAAAATCCCCCCAAATGATCTTATATTGCAGAAACCTAGCATACATGTTTGGAAATGTTATTAATAATAATAATTATGACACTTAAAATTACTGGAGATTAAGATCCACTTATTTAGACTAGTATTTAAACACTTATTTAGACCACTAGATTTATCATTATCTGTAAATCTGGATAACAAATTGGTAAATGATGTATAAAATAATGTCATTTATGCATCTTTAAAACTATACAAAATGACATACATCATTTATGTAATAAATGGACAGGAAAGATATATGCCAATTTTAATGTAGTGCTTAACTCTGTGTAAGATAATACTGGGTGGTTTATGAGTGTCTATAACATTACATTTAAAGGATAAAAAGAAAAAGCTTAAACAGATCTGTCAAGATGTTAATATTTGCTAAGGCTACATAATAGTATATGAGTACGTTTTACATTTTTCTGATTTTGGAATATTTTATATTATAAATTTAATTAAATAAGTGAATTGAAAAGAGTCCTCACATAAGGCAAAAACATACTGTAATAACATTATCTCCATTTTATGGCGAAAGGGACATAATAGTGCAGATGGTTAATTTCATAAAAATTTACATAGCAAACAAATAATATCACTGTTAACACATCTAATATTCAAATACAAAATGATGGATTTTAAGTTTTGAGATATTTTCACTATACCTGATACCATTTAACCTGTCACCGGTCTTTTACTTTTCTGCATCCACGAAGGAATATTTAATATTAACGATACAGCAATGTTATCTACTAATAAGGATAGCTTTCAAATGACTCTACATGTCAGGAACTGTTCTACGCATTTTATTGCTTTTACTCCTCTAATTTCCTCATTCAATCTTCACAACAATCCTGTAAAATAGGCAGTTATTATTGTCATCTCCATTTTATAAATGAGGAAACTTAATACCTGATGTCTTATACATTGGGATTAAATTCTTACAGGAATTAATTTATTAATTTATCTCAGTTTTTTTGCTGTGACATGGACCATTGCTTTGTTAACCTGTCATCATTTATTATTAAAGAGATAAAACTTAACTGATTTAACCAACTGTAACTGTGAATTTCACAGTTAGTTTTATTGGAATTTTAAAGAAATAGAGAACTCTAAGAGTCAAATAATTTTAACTTAAAGGCATTATGCTCTCTTTTTCAAGAAAGAAAGAAAATTTGAAAATAATTTTATGGAAAGGTTATTTTGGAAGCATTGTGTGCACATTTAGAAGGTAATCTGGAAAAAAAGATTTCATGTTACTATACTTTTAATTTTATGGCCATCGTAGAATTATTTTTCTTGTATAGACTATAAATTCTGTAAGTTAAATGATATAAATATTTCTATGAACCAAATGTCCAAATTAAAACTGAACGGAAATTATGAAAAGTAACAAGATAATCTCTCTTTGTATGTGTGTATTTCCATACAATGCAGATAATAGGTAGATAGATAGATATATAAATACACGTAGAAGAGAAATCTCTCCCTAGAGTAGAATTCATCAAATGTCCTATAAAAATAGAGTTAGAAAATCAACATTTTGCACCACCATGTGAATTAATTTAGCTAAAACACACAAGTAAAAAATAATGGTGCCACAAGTAATTTGTGAAAGTTTGATGAGTCACAGTCTTTTACAGAGTTTCAAAGTTTCCTCCCATAAAATACTTATTGACAACAAATGGAAAAATAATTTATTTAATTATAGTAGATAAGCCTAGTAATTAAGACCATAGTCAAGTTATCTTATGCTATGAATAATTGCATATTACTTCATGTAAGTTACATGTCAACAAAATTGATTAAAAAATTAAAAAAAAATAACTGATTCAGTAAAATAAAGGATCAGGAGGAGATTTTTCTGGGTAATGAGAATATTTCCATTATCTTGAAGGTCAGGGTGGTTATATGGGTGTATGTCTCTGTCAGAATTCATCAAACTTAAAAGGAGTGCATTTTATTTTATAAAAATTATGACTCAAAAATTGATTATAAACATTCCACCTAAGCTTACTATGCATTAGATTCCCTAGGTTCTCATTATTTTTACTATATCAGACATTGCATCTCTATCTTTAACTCTATAATCTTTATCTCTGTCTCCATCTCTATCTTGATTTCGATTCTTATACTTCTTCCTCCATCTTTAGTTGCAAAATTGCAGTGATACCCTTTCTCTTTTATTTGAATTTTTCATGAGGCAATATTTCAAAAACACTGAAAATGTTTCAAAAACATATCTCAAAAATACTTCAGGAATGCTTGACAACTGTATGTTATCCTGAAATGGATATTTAAAGATTATTACTTATTTACTGTACCCTTTATAATGTTATTTATATTGTTTCCAAATTATGTTATAAATAACAGCAACTGATATTTTAATAGACTTCTTTTTCATATGTTGCTGATAATTTTCTTTAATACATATATTTAAGATGTTAAAGGGAGCATTATTCAGTTTTGTGATAATGCATAATGCACTCAAATGGTACTGTGACTATATGCATGACTGATAGCAGAATACTATACAAATACATTTTTGACACTGATGGATGAGCCCAATTTTATTTTTTAAACATTCATTCATTAAGGACAAAAACTTTAAAGTATATGGGGCGCCTGGGTGGCTCAGTTGTTAAGCGTCTGCCTTTGGCTCAGGTCATGATCCCAGGGTCCTGGGATCGAGCCCCGCATCGGGCTCCCTGCTCCATGGGAAGCCTGCTTCTCCCTCTCCCACTCCCCCGGCTTGTGTTCCCTCTCTTGCTGTGTCTCTCTCTGTCAAATAAATAAAATCTTAAAAAAAAAAAAAAACAAGCTTTAAAGTATATCAATATTTTTAATTTGCATTCTACTAATACGTATGAGGTTGAATATGCTTTTATATTTTTCTTTGTAATTTATATTTCACAAATTTATTTTGTTTTATATTATATTGTTTATTATATTATATATAATATAATATATTATATTAATATATTATAGTATATTATATTATATATAATATAATTATATTATATTATATTATTTTGTTTTATATTATGCATTTTAAAATTAAGATGTTTACCCTATTTTATTGATTTTTTAGGAACTCCTCACATATTAAGTAATCTAATATTTTTGACATATAGTCTACAAATATTTTAACAACTCATATATTTCGTTTACCTACTTTTTTCTATTTAATAGAGGATGTTTTACATTTGACTTTTTATTTCATATGCCATTTCTTTTGATACATGAGTGTATAACAGTGTTATTTCCAGTTAACCACTTATTCTAAAATTGTTTATTTATAAGCCATTCATTCTAATTTAATTCTGGCTCAAGGGTGATGGACCTGAAAGACATTATGCTAAGTGAAAGAAGTAAGTCACAGAAGGACAAATACTCTATGATTCCCCCTATATGAGATGTCTAAAAGAGTCAAACTTACAGAAGCAGTTAATAGATTGGTGGTTGCCAGAGGATGAGGGGGAAAGGGAAAAGGGGAGTAGTTCAGTGAGTAGAAAATTAGAGTAATGCAAGATGAATAGGCTCCAGGGATCTGTATAACATCGTGCCTATAGTTAACAATATGATAACAATACAACAATATGATATTTTACACTTAAAATTTTGGTGAGGGTAGGACTCATGTTAAGTGTTCTTGACAAAACAAAACAAAACGAAAAAGGGCACAAGGAAAATTTGGAAGGGATGGATATGTTGATTACCTTGATGTAGTGATGGTATCACGGATGTGTGTGTGTGTTTGTGTATCCAAACTCATCAAATTGTATACATTAAATATGTACAGTAAGTATTTTTTGTATATTGATTATACCTCAATAAGGTTTTAGAATATATTTTAGTATCTGACAGGGTTGTATGTATATCAGCCTACCTGAATATAGTATTGAAGAGAGGCTGTTTACCTCCAGTCTCTATCTTATTTTGAGGGTACTTTGTTAGGGGTATTAGAGATGAGGGAAAAAAAAAAAAAAAAGTTGTATTTTCCAATCTGGCAAGTTCTGGATTGTGTATGCCCTCAAAAGTCTGCTCACCAAATTATTTTTGAGCTCCTCTCTTACTTTTAGTTTTTATTTATTGCAGCTAGAAGAGCAAAGCCCGTATGTCAACATTCTATTTTTCCTGGAGTTTTTCTTGTACAATTCCAAAAAATTCATTAGGCACATTTTGAATCTTCTAAGTAACCTCACGTGAGAGTTTTACCAAATATGGCATCACTACAAAACACAAGTCTCCAATTTCCCATCCTCCTAAAACAGTTCCTCTGACATTTTCCCAGCCTCGTCCACCTGTCTCCTCAGGGACTGCTGCGTGTTGTAGATGCAATGCCAGATCATTTAGATTTTTGTCATGGCAATACCCCCTTTTTGTGTACCAATTTCTGAAGCAGCTCTCACTACAAACCACAAAAGTGTAGTATCATTACTTAGCTCATGAGTTTGCAAATAAACTGAGGGGTATGCTAAGATAAGCCAGCAAACTAGCCAAACCATGCATTTCTCATGGTGAAAGCAAAAATGTTGCATACATGCTTTCCCAGCCTTTGGTCAAATTACTACCAGTAATACCCCGTTGTCCAAAGTATATCACAGGGCTAAAACACAGGGAAACACATTCCACGTCTTTAATGGGAGGGGCTGCAAAATCACGTGATATAAAGGGCGTGAATGCATGAATTAATGCAAGAGGAGACAATCTGCAACCTCTCTGCTTTGCTGATACAGGTTTATTTCATTCCATACTTACATTGAAGGTATATAGGCCTTTGGCATTTTGTCTTTATGGACACAGATTCTCTGGAAAGAGGAGAAAATGTACCAATAAATAAATAAATACAATGATTTCAGAGTGTTGAGCATTCTAAGAGGTTGTCAATAAGGCTTACCAAGTACTTAGGCAGCATCGATTGATTGGTTTTTGAGTGCATGTACTAAGATACAAATGCCTTGGTTCAAGTCTCATTTTTCTTTACTTACAAAGTTGACCACTTTTTAGATCTTACTAAAGTTTTCTTATACTTTCTTTGTATTCATTTTCTCTAAGTAAAATGTAATTATAATAACATCTAGTTCAAAGGATATTTTAGGATTTATTTATTTTAGAGAGAGTGAGCACGTGTGGGGGGGCAGAGGGAGAGAGAGAATTTTTTTTTTTAAGATTTATCTCTCTGAGAGAGAAAGCAAGTGGGGGAGGGACAGAGGGGGAGAGAGAGAGAGAGAGAATCCTGAAGCAGAGTCCCCGCTAAGCATAGATCCCCAAGTGGGGCTCGATCCCAGGACCCTGAGATCATGACTTGAGCCAAAATCAAGTGTCAGCCGCTTAACCAACTGAGCCACCCAAGAGCCCCTAGTTCATAGGATTTTTAACACAGTTAAATGAGTGAATATACGTAAAATGCATGAAATGGTGCATTGCATACAGTAAGTACTAAGTTTAGCAAAGGCCACTTTGAGGTGATATTTCATTTGAGAGCTGAATGATAAAATGAGCTAAGGAGATGTGTGCAAGAACATGTTAGGCAGATGATATAGCAATATGAAGGCCCAAAGATGAGGATCTTGACTTCCTTGAGGAACAGGAAGCAAGTCAGCATATTAATTCATTCACTTGAGTACTTCAAGGATTTCTTCAATGTATATAAAGATCATGTTTCACTACCAGCCTCACCATTTTAACTTAAAAAAAAATGTGCTTTTTAATTAATTCCTATAAGACATTTATTTTGTTATCTTCACTCTCTTCACAGCATAGAATTTGGAAAGTTGGAATCATCATATTTTCTTTACTGTGCCATCTTTTTCCTCCTTAATTAAAATGAAGATATCATTCTCCAGATCCCCCAGACAAATAATTGTTAGAGGGTCTTTTTATTTCTCAGCACTGTTATCTCATTTATCTATTTAGAGTTCAGGTTTTATAGATTTCTCTTAGGAGGTAGCTAAAACAACTGTTTTCTTTCTTCTGGTATCTTTACCAATCAAATTTATCCAGCTCCTAATCACTTCATTCATGATCTGCTGCCTCCTAGTTCATTTTAGTCAATGTCTAAGCAGGAATTGGGGAACTACTTACAACTGTCTTGTTTTTCTGTAGCATTGCCACTCCCCAGAGCTACTCCTACTCTTGCTTCTCTTGCTTCCATAGTTTTTCTACTAATACTAAGAGAAGAATGTTACAGTGACAAGTCCTCAGGTTGGCAGCTGGATCTTCAGTGTTTCCATTAATAATTCTTTTTTTTTTCTTAAATTTTTTTTAAAGATTTTATTTATTTGACAGAGAGAGAGACAGCGAGAGCAGGAACACAAGCAGGGGGAGTGGGAGAGGGAGAAGCAGGCCTCCCGTTGAGCAGGGAGCCCAATGTGGGACTCGATCCCGGGACTCCGGGATCATGACCTGAGCCGAAGGCAGACGCTTAACGACTGAGCCACCCAGGCGCCCTCCATTAATAATTCTTTAAGCAAGTTACTTAACATTTCTAAGGCTGAGTGTTTTCATCTTTAAAATGAGAGAGGAAGTAGTTTTTCATTCATCCATTCATTTTTCAAACCATTTAGCTATTCAGACATACAAATGCATTTTACATATATCCAATCAATATTTATTGTTCACTAAGTTCCAGGGACTCAACTATAAGCAAGGAAAACAAAAATCAAATGTATAGATATATAGCCTCACCTGTAAGGAGTACAAGTCTCACCTTTCATATTTTTATTTCTATTTAAAAGCAAATCTAACAGAAGATAAATGAATGCAAATATAGTAGCTCAAGAAAATTTATTAATAAACGAAACCTAAATAGAATTGTGGATTTATAGGGCTTTCTTAGACATTCATTTCGAACTTTATTCTTTATCCATCTACAAAACAGTATTCTTCTGAAATGACAATTTAAATTTTTTACTTATTGGATAAAAACAATAAAAATGCACTAATTATGGCTTTTCCAAATTTATTTCCATGGAATAGTTTTGTAGGGACATTAAAGAAAGGGTCATTTGAGTGTTTAATTTTTTAGGTTTGGGAATGCCTAAGAAAAACTTTGTTTTAAACAATTAAGTCATATTGGTCCTTGCCAATGCACGCTTTAATCAAATTGGTATCAATGAAGGTAATCCAACATAAAAATAACATTGCCATAGATTTAATGTTCACTAACTTCTATACTATTTAGATTTGGATAATTAAACCTGGCATGTTTATTAGAGAAAAAAACCCATCAATTTAAGATTACTCTTTAATGAATTTATTTGGTAGTAAAACCTTTAGCATTAAATATTTAAAACAGCTTATGAATATATTTTGTTCCATCAAATATACTAATGAATTTTTAATACTAAACAAATGTTCTATTTTATTTCTATTTTCAATGTGTGTTGTGTGTGTTTTAGTCCATCCTGCCAAGACTCTGTGCTAATGTTTAAAATTGATTTCAATTGAGTCTATTTATAACACATAAAAAACCTTAAGGTGGACACATGTTTTTTTCCAGATAGGTGAAATAGTAAATCCCAGCTTCACAGACTTTAAGATTAAGTGAAAGGAGGATTTAAAAGAGGATCTAATATATTTATAGGCCAAAGTCTGGGAAAGTCATGTCCTTAAATGCTCTGCCTTCTTCAGTGGAAAGCTTTCTTGCTTTTAAGGATTAAGAGACTCATGTGAAATCTTCATTTCCCTTTGCTAGACTTAAATTCATGCTCTAAAACAGAATTAACTGAAAGTAAAAGTCTATAAAGTATCTGGCTAAAATCTAAATGATATTTCACAATAAGATCATGAAATAATCTGTTTCTAGGCAACTTGTTTGAACTACCTAGAGGGCTCTTCCATAACACCATGCTTTGGGGGACAGATCCAGATATCATGGGCCTGCTTTTTATTAAGTTGGCTTTCTGTGATTTAATTGACTGTTTCTGTCTTTCATCTTTTGGCTTCAGTATTTTAGACCCAGCAAAGTTAATACATGATTTGTGCTCTTATTATTTATGTTTATATTGTGATTACTTCTAAAATTACATATTCATTTTTCCTGCATATTATTCTCCTCAAGAATTGTGTTCTGTTAGGTATAGATTCTGAAGACAAGAGGCTTTCTAAGGGTAGTGATCCCAGATAAGGGATAAATCACGGTCTAAATTTCTTTTTTTTTGCATTATGTTATCTTTTACACAGTAAATTTTTTTATATGTCTATCAGGTTATCAAATGAAAGAAAATTAAGTCATTTTTATTAACTTATTTTGGGGACTCATTTGTTTTTCATTAGAAGGAATATGTGTATTATGTATTATTCTCACATTCACAGTAATTACCTCGCATGTTACAAGACAGTTTTTTACATATGGTCCATTTAGTGATGATTCTTGTACAGAAGGTCATCTGTGAAAGTCTATAATTAAGCTATATCTAATTTTGCAGTTGGAAGGATATAAAGAATACAAAGAACATAAAGAATATTGAGTACTACTAATAATAGCAACAACAACAGTTTTCTCAGGTGGATATTTTTGCATCTCTTCAGATTCTCTTAATTTATTATCTGCTTAATTCTGAAGAGGCACAATAATTAATTATGCTCTGTCTTGAGGTTCATAGTAATCATGACTGATTTGTTAAATGCTTGCAATAATGTGAACACAAATAATATTGAATACGCTATATTGATATATTTGTTTATACTATGTATTTACTTTCTTCACTTCCTCTCTTCCTCATGTTCTTAGATCCTCTCCAGTCATGCTATTTTTCTTCTCCTCTACCAGCACGGATCTTGTCAAGGTACTGATCTCCATGGTAAATCCAATGGTCAATTCTCAGTGTTAACCTTACTTGACTTATAAGCTGCACTGACATGTTGATTGCTTGCTCCTTCCTCTTATAAGGAACATTTCACTGGACTTTCAGAACAAAACTGTCTTGGTTTTTTACTATCTCAGTAGCCATACCTTTTAACCTCCTTATAGGTTTCCCCTTTTCTTGGTTTATTTATGATGGAATACTCTGGAATTGAGGATGTCTTTAATACTCTGGTTTTTGTTGTTTATCTCTTTATATTCCCTCTTGGTGACCTCATACAGTCCATGGCTTAAAATACTACTTGTATTCGGAAAAGTTCAAGTATATCTCCAGATCTCTTGCCCTAAATAATAGAGACAGATATACAACTGCTAACTCATCTTCATCTGCATTTCAAACAGATATCTCTAATATGTATTGATCTTTTCCCAAAAACTTGCTCCTCCCTCATTTTTCCCCTTTACTATTAATGGCAACTCCTTTTTTTTCAGTTTTAAATATCAAAACCATTGAGGTCACGTCCATCCCGTCCTTTACTTTTGTCTTCTTCCTACAATCCAAATATGTTTCTTTAGGAAATACTGATGGATCATTCAGTATATCTAGAATCCAACTACTTTTCATGTCACATCAGTCCAAGCCATTATTTATTATACCCTACCTTCATTTCCCCAGTGGTTTCTAGTTTTTGTTCACAAAAGAGTCAATGTCCACACAGTAGTCTCCATGATCTTGCTTTATCCAGATGTCACTCCCCTGCTCAGAATCTTCTAAAGGCACTATAATTCCCTGAGAGTATAAGTCAGTGTTTTTATAAAAGCCAACAACACCTTACATGATCTGAAGCATGTTAATTCTCTTGCTTCAACTTCTACTATATTCTTTTTCAATCTCTTCCAGCTTCACTGGCCTTCCAACCTCAGCAAACAAGGTCCAGTCTCAAGGCCAGCACTGGTAGTTCGCTATGTCCGGAGTGCTCTTCCTCAGATAACTACAATTATCATTCACTTAATTAATTCAGATTGTGAAGAAGCTGTCTCAGTCTGTTCAGGTTGCTATCACAAAGTATCATAGACTAGGTGACTTATAAATTACAGAAATTATTTATAGTGTTAGATGCTAGAAGTGCAAAATCAAGGTCTTAGAATGGTCAGGTTTTGGTGAGAGACCTCTTCTTAGTGATAGACTGTAGAGATTGCCGTGTCCTCACGTGGCAGGAAGAGGGGAAAGGGAGCTCTCCGGGGTCTCCTTTATAGGGCACCAATTCCATTCATGAGGTCTCCGCTCTCATGGCCTAATCACCTCCCCAAAGTCCCACCAACCAAAACCATCACACCAGGAGTTAGGATTTCAACATATGAATTTAGGGGGAACACAAGCAGAAACTGAACATAGGCAGATTGTTAGGAAGCCATTGAAATAATCTAGGCTAAAAATAAAGACTTAAGAAAGGGCAGGAGAACTGAAAAGATTGGGTTGATTTTTAGATATTGTGCAAAACGTTGTACATTTCTTATTTTAGTCTACAGGGTGCATAGTAGAGGAAAAAATTGAATTAATCCCCATGAAAGCCTTGGCCATGTTGGTTTTTGCTTGTAATGTGTAAATCTTGTGTCTCTTGCAGGGACTGGCTCATAGTTTACTCTCCAATAAACATTTGATGAATTAATGACTGTATCAGTTTTAGCACACTCTGAGTTTTCATAAAATAAAACAGGGCTGGTTAAGCCCTAAATCATGTAGGTAGTCTCTTGTATCACCACTGCTCTAAACAAGATCTCAAAAGCAGTACATACTTAACAGTGCTTATGATGAATAATGAAAATTCTTTACTGATTTTCTCTTTAGATTTAATATGATAAGCAGTCTGGAGCCACGGTGTGGAAGAGCATCCTCATATACTCAAACACTAAAACCGATCACACCACTTTGAATGCTTTGTGGGAAGGAGGATAAATATGACCCTCACCATTACTTATCCTAATGATTCTAGAACTGATTACCCACTCTGTACACAGACAGTTCCTTCATTTTCTCTCCACAGGGACTTTTGCACGGGGGCATTTCCCTGCTCTGTGATACAGGCAGGAATGCTAGGCTGAGCTCACGACTACTGCCTTAACACTTTGGTGGAAGACATCAGCTAGCCTGAGATTTGGGCATTGTAAGTACCTTTCATGTTCCTTCCTTTCCCTGGTTTTAATTAGCATTGGAGATTTAAGGCCAACTACATTTTTCATCCAAGTTTTTCTTTCTAGTCACTGATCAATAACTTGTTAATGAAGCTGGAAAAAGAGAACGAAGCATTCTTAAATGTCCACTACCACTCTCAAAAGCAAACAAATAACAAGCCAGTTGCTGTGCTGAAGAAATCATTCAGCTAGCTAAATCATGCAGTCGCTATGAGGAAGGATAATTGATTTAGTAGGGAGGGTGCGAATATCCCTAAATATTACATTCAGTACATAATATTTAAAAGATTGCTTTAATGACTATTAATATTTGTATTATAATTTTCAATTTAACTATCATGAAATGGCATACATTTTAATAATATAGTTTCCAAGCTATAGTTCATCTTAAGAGCCATTAATTCAACCTCTCTACATAGAGTTCTTTAGAAGACCATTACATTGTGAATCTCCAAAGGAACAGAGCAGTGTGTGATGCATATCCTCAGTATTCATGCAAAGACTAGAGAAGGTCATTTGCACTTATATGCCAGACATTTTCAAAAATACAGCGAGAACGTGGGAGTCTCCGTGCACAGTGTAGGGCACTGACCACTAGGTGGCAGAAGCGCTCCTTCAACTCTTTCGCCTTTCCTGGTGTGGGCTATAATTAGGTCAGTGTAAGTTAAAGTAGGGCTGAGAGATGAATAAAGTAGATTTTCTCCTCTGGAACACACTGCAGTTTAATTTCACTTCTTTCTACATTGTGCGATGAAGGTGGATTTAACTTTTAAAGGCAAAGAGACAAACCTCTGCCAGGATAAATGAAAAGACTCAGGGAGGGCAACTGACAGAAAAATGTAAAAGAAAGGAAATGCTTTCTGGCTGTTGCCTAATTTTGATATTCGGGTCATCGTCAGAAATCTTTTTTCAGAGGTAAAGTGCTATATGTGTCCTATAAGGAAGGGGGTAATTTCTGACACCTGATGGCGCATGCATGCTTTGTTGGGTGTTGATGTTAAAAATGTTTCCCTACTGGTAGCATTAAGTAAAATAAAACGACTTTATCCTTGAAGCTGGTTTTCTAATTTTGCCAGCCGCCAGAAGCGTTTTAATCTGAGGGGCAAACTTCATGCCCCAACACAGATTTCCCCTGCCTGCTGACTGAGTCACTAAGGGAGGAAGTGGTCCTGAAGATGAAAGTTGAAACCGGGTGGCCTTTTGAATGGTCTGTGTCACAGGCTCTGGGGGGACAGGAACACCTCAAAAATGGAAAGGCTGTGTGTGTTAAGCAGCTCTGGTAGGTAGCAGGCCACAGTTGAGTAGATTCATTATCAAGGAGCATCAGAGGTCACTGTGGTCACTTAGGTGAGAAATGGTGGGGAAAGGAGAAGACAATCACAGGACAATTTCTCCTTTCCCATATTGCTGATCATGGCCTTGAGTGTGCAAGAGTTAGAATTTTTTTTTTTTTAAAGAAAATAAAGGCAAACAAGATATAAGAACAGACATAAACAGTAATGTTTCCTGATTCTAAATTTTCCAGTGGTTAAGAGCATTCATCTGGTTTAGAGTGTATTTTGTTTCTTTGAATTACTGGTCATCTCACAGGGAATGCCCACCTCAAAGAGAAAGGAAGGGTGATTGACATGTATGCTGCTATGGTGGTAATTAAGGAAATATGACAAGTACATAGACAGGTGGCTCAGATATACTAAGATTCTTCAAATAATTCTTGGATTTTATGAAAAATGTTTAGTCTCGGGCAGGAGAGTGCTTTCTCCTGACACCTCTTCAACATTGCCCAGTTGCTAATGTCGTTGTGTTTGTTACCCGAAGATTTGCTCAAACATATCGAAACTGGAAATCCACTGGTTAGCAATACCTCCTGTTTGTGCAGGCTGTTTTCCATCTGTAGCCACAGATGATATGACTACAGACTTTGTGTGCAATTCAGTGTTCTTATGTTTGCCTACGGAATCATAGACAATCACATTAAAGCTATGTGCAAACATGGTACATAACTAAATTCTCCATTCTTGAAATGATGATCTGTGTATGTCTCAATATTGTAAGAAAGGAATAGGAATGGAAGATCACAGAGAGGAAGAAGGCAAAGAATAAAGGACATAAAAAAGAGACTTTTGAAATCTTGTACTGTAGCTTCTCATTCCGGTTATACTGAGTTTCATTGGCTGAAAGACACTGATCAGATACAAATATTGTATTTGATTGGGTTGGAAACAGAAAAGACAGCCAATGAATAGCAATTTATAAAGACAGTGGACAGATCACTGACGTGTATCTCAGATATCAGATATTTTATCCTGGTTTGGAATTTAGAGACAAATGTTTGAAAACAATTGTGTTAGTTAATCAAAATTTATTTAAAGGATGCAGCATAGCTAAAAAAGTAAACACCTGCATATATATATACATACATACATACACACACAGGTTGGGTTTAATTGAGACTTTTTATTAGAAATTGTCCTTTCTTGGGGCTCCTGGGTGACTCAGTCTGTTGAGCTTCTGACTCTTGGTTTCAGCTCAAGTTGTGATCTCAGGGTCATGGGATCGAGCCCCAGGTTGGGCTCTGTGCTCAGCAGGGAGTCTGCCTGAGATTCTCTCTCTCTCCCTCTGTCCCTCCTGTTCTTTCTCTTTCTCTCTCAAAATGAATAAATCTTTAAAAAAAGAAATTATTTCTTCACTTAAAATTTGTAAAATGAACTTTTTAAATTTGTTTATTTTAAAATATAATTCTAAAATGAATATGGGGATATTTTGTTCATTTATGAACTTTATGAGAATAATATAACTATTCTATCTTTTCAAAGCAAAAGCCATAATCTCATCAAGTCTATAATTCAGTAATGTTTGGAAGCAGCATGAACAATCATTGGATGTAGTATAAACAGGATCAAATACTTTTCAGGGTATTTCAAGTAACTTGTGTTTAGATGCTTAGCATGAGTTAGAATACAATGAGACAAGTGATCTAGAAGGAGTAAAGAATCACAACTGGACTTTGACTTTCACCCCATTATTATAATCTCATGTATATCCTTGTGAATCTTTCTGCATACCTTTCAGTGTTATCCTGCTGCATTTAATTATGCATTTCCATGTCCATGTGTCTATGAAAAAGCAAATAAATAATACTCCTACTTTAAATTCTTAGACCTAGAAATGTTTAGCATGTAGTATGTATTTGACAAATATATGTTGAACTAATGAATAGTTAAGACCTGTAAGTACTATCTGAGTTCTATAAGTAGAGCTCCAACTAAATCCCAAGTTTCTAGTTTCTTTATTCCAATGGTTATTTATTTTTTTTCTTAAGATTTTATTTATTTATTTGACAGGGAGAGACATAGCGAGAGAGGGAACACAGGCAGGGGGAGTGGGAGAGGGAGAAGCAGGCTTCCCGCCGAGCAGGGACCCTGATGCTGGGCTCGATCCCGGGACCGTGGTATCATGACCTGAGCCAAAGGCAGATGCTTAACGGCTGAGCCACCCAGGCGCCCCCCAATGGTTATTTTTAATGTTGCATTTTGTTTTTACATTTCTAATAAAACATTGCCTGATTTTTTTTATTTTGTTCTGTTTTCTTTTTTTGTGTGTGCATTTTCAGTGTATGTATTTCTCATCCTTCTTTGGGAAAGTATAATCTAGCTATTCAAGGATGAGCACTGCTGGGTTACTATGTGCCTCTTTAAAAAGGAGGCAGTTAATTTTTCACACAATAAATATTTGTAAATTAGTAAATTTTGTCCATAGTGTAAAATATTCTCAAACTCAAGCCTTTTTTTTTTCATTAACTAATGTTAATCCCCAAAAACTTTTAAAAAGAGAGTCAATTCGGATACTAATTATATAAAGGTGATTTTTTTTTAAAGGTGGTCTTTGGTATTCATTCTGGAGAAGTATATTATTCAGTTTAAGAAATACTGTATTTCTAATAATTTATTTAGGAAAAAATTTTGAAGAAAATAACTTTTGATCCCAATATAATCTTCATTTTAGCAATATACAAGAGGCTCATTTAAATGTCCCTTTCTATATAAAAATTTTACTAATGTATAATGTATGTAAAATACACAAATAATAAATATATAGTTAGATGCATCATCATATACTGAGCACACTGGGGAATCAGAATCCAGGCAAGAAACAAAATTGCTCCTTAAGCCTCATCCTCTTCCTTTCTACTTACTCATCAACCTAATGGTGATCACTTCCTTACTTCTGACTTCATAGATCAGGCTTGTCTGGTTTTTAATTTTATACAATTGGAATAATACAGTAAGTACTTTTGAGGGTCTTGTTTCTTTACAGTTGGAATAATACAGTAAGTACTTTTGAGGGTCTTGTTTCTTTCACTCAATATTTTATTTGTGTGATTTATCTAGGTTGTGTGTATTTGTCGTTATAGTAGTTGTAATTTATTCTCACTGCTATGTAGGGTTCCATTGAATGAGTATAATACAAATTGTTTATTCATTTTATGTCACCATTAATTTTCCATTTGGGTGAATATTAAAGATAGTGCTACTGTGAACATTCTTATACTTGTCCTTTGTGAAGCTTATGCATGCTTACTGTGGAAAGCTCTTTATATGAAAATCCTGGATAAAATGTGTACATTTCTATTTTTTGACTTTAAAAAGGCTTTAAAATAGATGCATAAACTCACAATCGCATCAACAGTAAAAGTGATCTGTGTCTTTATCAACACTTGGTGTTGTCTGTCTTTTCCATTTTCATCTATCTGGCTTTGTGTTTCTTTCCATAGAAATCGTGGTCAAACCAGGAGATATTTACAAACATATTGATAGTAGATGCAATTAATTGACTCAAGATATGTTATTTTATTTCAAGTAGTTGGCCAACTAATTTTTTCTTTTAAATTAGTCTCCTTTTAATATCATTGTGACTATGAAAGAAAGTATAATTACTGATGTTCTTTATTTTGGAAATAAGGAAAGAGGTGAAATGCAACAAGGGCAGTGTTTGACCTTCTGATCTTCAATATGTGAACATTAAATTAAAGACCAAATGACCAATTCCTTTGGTATTAAAATAATCACAATTAAGAGAAGAACAAGTTGTAACATGGAGTCTAAAATATGTTGATTATGCCTCTACCACTTCTGTTAAATTAGGCCCCAAGAGTGAAGTCAATATGAGTCATGCTAAAGCATTTCCCAATCATGACACAAAACTTTTTTCCCAAGAGATTCTGGGAAAACTAGAATTCAACCTGAAAAGTACATAGCCTGCAGAATGTGTCTAAATACACTGTGTTTCATTTATACTAAATTAATTAAAATCCTTTCCTTATATAAAACATATATTAAGATTTCTGTAATAAAATCTTTAAGAGACAATTTAAATTCTGTAATTGAAACTATTCTGTTTTCTAATGTGATCAATGCACTTTGTTTTTTCTATAGACTATAATAGAGCTGAAAATATGACATAAAAGCTATTTGGCATGAAAAAATAGTTCTTTTCAATCATTTATTGGCAAAAGAGTTTACAGTAGTCATGGATTATCTAAATTACGAGATATTTTTCTCATATAAGCACAAATATTTGAATAATGTTTTGAATATTAGAGCAAAAAATTTCAGTATATATGTTTGAGGGAGTTTTTGGCAAGTTTTTATGGAAATAAGTCAAACCTCTTCCTTCTAATTGATTCATTGTATATTATGGAAATGTAGTCAAAGTCCAATATTTAAGTAATTAAATTTCAAATGTCCCATGTTCCATAGTTAATTAATATTTAGTCAGAATGTATTACATTTGAGTTACTGTGCAGAGTGCTATATCCATGTGAGGGGTACGCTGTGCTGAGGAAATAATAATTTTACAAAAGACCTGCAGTTTACTGAAAACAATTGACTCTCATTTATTGAATATCAATTTCTGTTGCTGTGATAAAAACTGTGCATCATTTTGTTTTGCCTGAATCATTTAAAATATTTGGATATGTCAATACTTTTTATATTTAGTTATTTCCCATGTTTTGAAAGTTGGAAGTTACAGTGAAGATTCATTCATAGGAACAGTGAATACTTAGAAATTGTGCTGCAAAGCTGTGAGGAGAGGTATTCCTTTTGGCAAGGATTTTAGGAAAGTTGTAAACAACAGGAGGTATTTATATTAGCCCTCGCAGATTCAATCAAGGAACAAAAGTCAAGTGCTCAGAATGGGAAGTAGTGATCCTGGTTGATCCTTTCAGCTCTGTCTAAACCCATGGTTTAAAATCACTGTTAGTATCCATGCCTTCCAAACAGTGGATTTATAATATAAAATAATTTTAAAGAAAAATGACTGATGTATTTCATATCTTCAAAATAAATGAAAATTTCGATTGTCTCCTATTTCTATTCCTGTGTTTTTTCTAATAACATGTCTGTCCATTCAATATCAGGAGACTGAACTCATTGCTCACTAAATTAGCACTTTAATGGAAATTATGTGTAATTAAGAGTACATAAACTTTTTTTAATGGAGAGAAAATGATTTCTTGTCCTACAAATTCTTATAATACAAATGATTAACCACAGTATATGTGTGTGTGTGTGTATGTGTGTGTAAAAGGAAGGTGAATTAGCAGGAGGCAAAGGGCCTCAAGAAAACAGTCTATTCTAAAAGAAAAATGTCAAAGGTTTGGAAATTATCAACCATTTTACTCAAAAAGCAAAAGTATATTTTCATGCTTTTATTATTTATTGCCTTTCATTTTAGTATTCTTTATCATTTTATAAATATTACAGTTTGAAATTGCTGGTTGAAGGAACACATTATTGACTGTTGAAATTTCAAGAATTTGGCTCTCCTGTTTCAATGAAGTGTGGTCACTCTAACAAATGTCTCCTATGTAGGTTTCAGTGTTCCCTAGAGATTAGAAAAAGCTTTGGCAAACAAACATCAAATGAAATCTGATATCCAGGCAGTTAGAATCTTGTCTGACCTTCATTCCCACATGCCCGTGATAATTATTAAACAATTAGGCCATTGTTTTACCACAAAGCGTTTTCTTAAAAATACAAGTTTATTGCATCTCTATGTTGGTCTAACTTTAAACTATTATCGATGACATTTTGATTTTCATGTTTTTGAGCATTTTTCGTCATATTCTTATCTACCACAATTTTTCTCTCTTTCTTGATCTCTTTTGCTCTCTTTCTTCCTCTAATGATAAATTGCTGCAGAATGTCTGTCATTATAGAAGAAACAGAATCACCATATCGAAATTCTCAAAGTTCTTCTAGATAGACTGAAAACACAAGCTCAAGAGGGCAGTTCAGTGAATTCACTCAGTGTTTCACTGTTTCATATGTATTGTTTCAAGCTCTGAATCCAGGACTTGCACTGGACTTTATGTTTTGGAATATTAGCAGCTGGTAACAATACAATGACATGATACAGTATCATAGGGAACCAATTATATTAGAAAAATATGGACATAATGTAATTTCAAATTGCAACAAATATTGATATAGAATAAGTATAAAATTTGTTATACTACTCACTTTGGAGTGGTCCACTTCCAAATAAAGTTTTATCATTCCTGGGACTATGTTTACTCTGCTTCCTAGATTGGAGAAATGCAAATAAAAAGTTTGGGAGCCACTAACCTGGATAAACATTTATTTGATATTAAAGTACTAAGTATTAGAAAAATGCAAATCCAAGAGACAATTTTTGATATATTCTTTCATACACATGTCCTTGCATTAGTGTTTCAGTTTAATCCATCAGCTTTTTTTCCTGCTTTGATATTAATTTTAAAATATGCTGATATACATTGCTTTAGAAGGAGATATGTGATGAATATGTGGCTAAAGTCAAAGTTAATTCATTTTGTGATCTTGATTTAAAAAAATAAAGAACATTGCAAAAATAAGGATATATGCATATAGACAAGAGCAAAATTATGTAGTACATAGAGAACATCGTGTAGGTCTAGAACACATCAAAAATTTTAAAACCCAGTTACTCTCTATAAACCACAAAAATCTCAAGAATTGTCAGTATTAAGTATTAGTGGAATTTTACAAGTAAAAGTGAGTCTGAAACGGAATAACTGGAAGTCTGTTCAAAAGCAGTTTAATTGTTAAGATACATACACCACTCTTTATAACATGTAGGAAACAGATTATAGGTTCTTTAGCAGGAGAGGGTAAAACAGCCAGTCAACAGGCAGATAGATTACAGTCTCCAGGCTACGGTGCTAATAACAAAGCGGTTAAGTTTGCACATTGAATCATGCGATCCTTGGGTATTTTCATCCACAGTTTCCCAAAACTTTTGGAATTTAGCTTAAAAAGTTACAACATCTAATAGGAGAAGAGTCTTCTTTGGGAAACTTAACACACCAAGAGCTAAAACCTGTAGACAGTGACATCTGAGAATGCCCAATGAAATGGCCCATGCAGATCACACTACAAAGAAATTCACATTTGACAAGCTCCATTTTTGCACATAGAGTATGGGAACTCTGCTAAATCTGTCTCCTCCGGTGACTTTGCAGTTTCAGTTTAGTTCATCTTTGGGCTTTAGCAATTCATCAATAATTTATAGTTGAATCTACACTTTGGTTTATGTGTCATTCATTAGCATTTGTTCCAAGTAAGCAAATGCCTGTTTTCCCTTTAGGTGCTTCTCATGGCTCACTTCCCCATTTCAGTTTGGTTGCCCTGTGAATTCAGTTTTGTGATGGAATGAATAGAAGCTGTTTCTTTGCACTCTGTCCAGTTTTATTCTTGTTAGTTTATAAGCAAATGTCTTTCCAGCATTTTGTGTCTCTGAGCAAAAAAAAACCCCCAAAAACAAAAAAAAAAACCCAGAAAGGACTCAGAGGATAAGACAGCCATCGTGGACAGTGATGGTTAGTTTAATGTGTCAACTTGACTAGATGATAGTATCCAGTTATTTAATCAAACACACTAATCTAGGTGTTGATGTGAAAGTATTTTGTAGATGCTATTAACATATATAAAATCAGTTGACTTTAAGTAAAAGAGATTACTGTTGATAATGTGGATGAGTCTCATCCAATCAGCTGTAGACCTTAACAGCAAAAACTAAGATATCCCAGAAAAGAAATTCTACCCCAGTGCTGCAGTATTTATTCTTATCTGAGTTTTCAGCCTGCCAGCCTGCCCTACAGCTTTTGGATTTGCTATATTTTCTGAACACACATGCAGAAAGTACTCAAAAAATATAAGCAGATTGAATCTAATAGTGCATAAAAGAATTATATATTACCAAGGGAAATTTATCCCAGGTATACACAACTGGTTCAACACTGGAAAATCAATTAAAGTAATTTATCATACCAGTGAATTAAAAATAAAAATCATATGATTATATCAGTAGATGCAGAAAAAACATTTGACAAATGGGTGCCTGGGTGGCTCAGTTGGTTAAGCGACTGCCTTCAACTCGGATCGTGTCCCGCATTGGGCTCTCTGCTCAGTGGGGAGTCTGCTTCTCCCTCTGACCCTCCCCCTCTCATGCTCTCTCTCTCTCTCATTCTCTCTCTCTCAAATGGATAAATAAAATCTTAAAAAAAAAAAGAAAAAAAAGAAAAAGCATTTGACAAAAAAATTCAATAGCTATTTCTAATAAAAGCTCTCAGTAAACTAGGAATAGAAGGGAACTTTCTAAACTTGATAGAGATAATCTACAAAAATCCTCCAGTTAACATCATATTTAATGTTGAAAAACTCAAAGCTTTTCCACTAAGATCAGGTACAAGGCAAAGATGTACCCCTTTACCTCCCCTAATATTGTTCTGGAAGTCCTTGTTAATGCAATAAGGCAAGAAAAGGAAAAGAAGTATACAGTTTTGAAAGAAGATACAAGATTGCTTTATTGGCAGATGACATAATTGTCTATGTAGAAAATCTGAAAAACTGGAAAGAAACCCCCAAAACTCCTGGAACTAATGAATAATAGTAGCAAGGTTGCAGAAAACAAGGTTAATATGCAAAATGAGTTATTTTTCTATATGAACAACAACAGCAGACAAGAGGATTTTGAAACTAAAAGCACATTAGCATTTACATTGAAGCTCAAAAGATGAAATAGTTAAAAATCTTTCAAAATATATACATACTTACATGAGAAAATTATAAAGGAACCAAATCAAATAAAAAATAAAGAAATGGAGAGATAGGCAATGTTCATGGTTCATTGTCAAAGTTAATTCTTACTTGTTCTATAGATTTAATGCGCCAATCGAAATCCCAGCAAGTAATTTTTTGGATATGAAAAAAAACTGATTCTAAAGTTCATATGAGGCAAGAGACCCGGAATAGGCAACTTAATATTGAAGAACAGACTTGGAGGACTGATGCTACCCAACTTGAAGACTTACCATAGAACTGCAGTAATCAAGAGTGTATGGTATTTGCAAAATAAGAGAAAAAAAATGAAGGGGGGGAAATCGGAGGGAGAGATGAACCATGAGAGACGATGGACTCTGAAAAACAAACTGAGGGTTCTAGAGGGGATGGGGGTGGGGGGAAGGGTTAACCTGGTGATGGGTATTATGAGCTATAATTTTAACAATAAACTTATTTTTAAATTTTCTTTTAAATGTATTTATCAAAACTAAGAGATGACCTCCAAGGCATAAGACTTAAGAAGTCAGGATCTATGTGATTTATACTAGAAAATTCCTTTTTCTCTTTTTAAGATTTATTTATTTGACAGGGAGAGAGAGAGAGAGAGAGTGAGCACAAGCAGGGGGGAGTGGCAGGCAGAGGGAGAGGGAGAAGCAGGCTCCCCGCTGAGCAGGGAGCCCAACGCAGGGCTCCATCCCAGGACCCTGGGACCACGACCTGAGCCAAAGGCAGTCGCTTAACCAACTGAGCCACCCAGGCGCCCCTAGAAAATTCTTGAAATAGGTTTTGTTTTCTTCAAACAGCCTTCTAGGCACATTAAGATGTACTAATCAGAAAAGAATAAAATGATGTTTGGATGACTTACCTTGGATGTGAACTCTTTCCTACTATGGCCAGATAACTTTCTAATGTTGATGAATTGTATGTTAAGCTTCAGTGAACAATTTTAATTTCAGTATACTTAGAAGTAGCTTGGCTTACTACATTAATGTGACCCTGGGTAAATAGCTTTCTGATTGTTACTTCTCAATTTCTCTAATGCGAAACTTAACGTGCTACTGTTAAGTACAAATTAAATTAATAAAAAAATTTGTATTATCATTACTAAGAAATATACATTGAATATCTAGTATATTAGGAGCTATAAAATGGAAACTAACATTTATTTAATTTACATACACTTTATAAACTTCCTCTTACACATACCTTCTAATTGTTAGATACCTCCTGCAAAATCTTTTTCCTCCAATGATCCTAATCTCTTAAGAATAAAAGTTTGTTATTATTTATATTATTTGGAGAAGGGGGGGCACTTTCAGTGTTTAGATATCAGAGTGGAGTAAGACCCAAAGCAATCGTGTAAGGTGATTTCATGAGCGTAAAATTGAATATATAACATGGGTACAATAAAGTATAGCAGACATATAGAAGCAAATAAAATCAGAATATATTTCTAAAAAGATCTTTATTTCCACACAGGAGGTGATTTAAGGGGGCCACATAACTGTAAGAAAGTGTATATATTTTTCTTAAGGGAAAGAAAGTTAGCTGTTCGTGGGACAGAACCAACACTGATTCTTGGTATATAGATAACAAGTTCTTTACTGTCTCCTTTTTTCCCCATCTTGCTCTTTATGGATTCTATATACAGCTGTGATCTATGGAACTGGAGAGCAGAAGGTGAGCCTTATTGTGTGAATAAAGATATTTCTTTTGGTAACAAGTACAGGAAAGAGTAAGATGTCAGTTCCCTCTGAGATGAAGAATAATGCCAGTTGAATAATTTCATGGACTCCTTTTGTGTTCAAAAAGGTTTCATATCACGCTTTTCTGTGTCACTTGAGGGAAACTAAGAGTCAGATTAACTTTGTCAAATTCTCTTTTTGAATAGCTATGTTAACTATACGTTTGAAACTCCAGATTGGACCATGATCTACATAGATAACTCTAGACTTTTTAAGGCAAGAAAAATTCCTTCACTTATTTCAAAAGATCCCATTATAACCCCTATAAAAACAGTTCAAGCCCTGAAGCATGAAATTTGATTGCCAACTCATCTACTTTCATTGCTCCCTACACAGTATCATGATAATGTATCCTCGAATTTTAGTGAGAGATTTATTTCCACTACAGATTAAAAACCAGCCATTCCCTTCAGAAACACATTTGCCACTATCCTTTTAGATTAGAGAGAACTTTGTTAATAGCATTTAATGCTGCTGCATCTGGGTACAAGTTTGTTTATGCATTTGGAAACCAGGAATACCACAATGATACTTTCTGGCATTTGTAAAACTCCACAGAACACAGAGCTATTTGTAGAACTACACAGCCTCCCAAAGACACATATGAATATCATATTTGTGCAACAAAAATGGATCTTTTGTATTATGTCCACATCAATAAGTCTACTCTGGCCCCAGTTATGGAAATCTATGTCTAGAGATGCAAATTCAAATATACGTGGTTTAAACTGGGACTAGCTTGACTATCTTCTTCAATAGGAAAAAAAAAGCACCTTTTTTTTCAACTGTAAGAATAGAAGCTTTTGTTATTGGTGTACACATCCAGAATAATCAGCCACCTTGAATTTGTAAGAAAAGATATTTGTATTTATCCAAAGGAAGAGATAAGATGTCTTTAAGACTTCATAGGTTCTCCATTACTGATAATTACAAAATACTTGGGGCAGAGAGTTACAGGACAAACATATACCTTTAACACTAAATCTTGAATTATTAGAATGACTTTATATTGACTTGGTCACATACCAAAGTGTATATAAAAATATAGTAAATTAACTACAGCAAAATGACAGCATATCTGTAGGGAAGAAAAATAATATTAAACCAAGGAAATTTTGAACTTGATACTCTGACGATACACCTTCATCTAGATACAGATGTGCAGAGAAAGTTTGGCCATTGTTTAGTGAGTTTGCTATTGCTCACATTATGTGTATAACAGTTGCATTTTTTCCTATTTACTGTAAGATTTTTTTTTTGTAAAATTAAGGAAATGAGTAAATATATTGATGCTCTTGAGAAACTGCTTTTGCTGTGGGGGAAAGGAAATACAAATATTGAATAAATAGAAGGAAAACAACACTGTGCTGAGAAACTAGAATTGGAACTACCTGTTCAATTCCATCTATTCATCATAAAACCTCTCAGAAAACCAGTAGTAGGAGAGAATCTCCTTAACTTATAAAGTGGCATCTAGGAAATATAGCAAACTCATTTACAATTATTAAAGACTGAATGTTTCCCAAAAATATCAGGAAAAAGGCGAGGTTTTTACTAGAATTTCTAGCTACTGGAAAAACAAACAAACAAACAAAAACCTAAATAAAACCTTGAAGATTAAAGAGGAAGATTTACAGGCAATGTGATCTTGAAGGTAGAAAATTTTGAATTTGTAAAAAGATATCAAAATTAAAAAAAAAAGACTTTAGCAAGATTGCAAGATTTAAAGTCAAAATATAAAAACCAATTATATACCTAAACTCAAAACATGAATAATTAGAAAATAAAATTAAAACAATTTCATTTATAGTAGCATCAAAAAGAATGAAATAATTAGAAATAGATTTGACATAATGTGTGAAAGACCTGTACTCTGAAAATTACAAAATGGTGTTGAGATAAAACTAAATAAATGCAGAATTATACCCCGTGCATGGATTGGAAGGCTCAATATTATTATAATATCAGTTCTTCTATTTATAGTTTTAGTGCTATCTAGTTGCAAAATCACAGTGGTTTTTTTTTTTTGGTAGAAATTGACAAGTTGATTCTAAATGTATTTGAAAATACAATTGAGTATAGATTTTTCAAAAGTTACACTAACATTTCGTTGAGACTCACTGAAAATGAAAAATTAAAATGTGACTATTTTAACTAATCGGTTAGTCATACATATGTACAATTACATATTTTAAAGAAATTAATTTTATATAATAATGTATATGACATTTTTATTAAATTAATATATATGTTGCAACTTTATAACTGGTTACTGCATGTGGATCTACTTATTTCTTTTTAATGTCTATATAATTTTCTAATAATTCAGTATAACATATTTTGCTTAATTATTCCTCTTTTGATGAACAATGCTTCTTTGCAACATATGCTAACAGTTATAATAAACATTTTGAAAGATTTCCTTCAGAAATACACAGTAGCTGAATCTTCAAGTGATTTTAAATTGTATATTCATTGAAGTAGATTTTTAAGCATGAAAATTATAGAAATATATTTTTACTTATGCTATGTCTTACAAAATATACTATCTATGTGCCATGCTTAAAAATAATTTTAAAAATAGTTAAAATTAGAAAGGAAGAAAGTAAGTTATTATAGGTTTTAAGACTACTTATAATGCTTTTAAACAAATTAAGGAATTAAATTATTTAATATTAAGTTAATAGCAACAATACTAGAAACAAAATTAATTTTTAGCAACCTTTTGGTAAACAATGAATGGGAGAACACATTCTTAATATTTAAAAATAATTGTCTCAAACCAAAAATAAGCTATGGATCATATTGAGTAGAAAACTCTAAGGTCATTCCCATTAAGTTCAATAGAAGAATGGCATTTTTGGGGCAACTGGGTGGAGCAGTTGGTTGGGCATCTGGCTTTTGGTTTTGGCTCAGGTCATGGTCTCGGCCTTGGGGTTGAACTCCGAGTTGGGCTCTGTGCTCAGCAAAGAGTCTTCTTGTCCTTCTTTCTCTGCACCACCTCCCCCTACTCTGTGCACGTGTGTGTGTGTGTGTGTGTGCACCATCTCTCACTCTCTCTCTCAAATAAATAAATAATAAAATCTTAAAAAAAAAGAATGGTATTCTTATCTTTTAGCACTGGAAGTTGATATCAAGTTAATAGAATAGAAAACCAAGATACAAATATTGGAAATAAATCAATATATGCTCAAGTTCAGGTGGATTTGTCCAGCACACACAAAAAAAATGGTATCATTTGGTAAACTGTCAAGGATTTTATCAAATTTTTGATTATAGAAAATAATAGTTTATAATATGGCAATAATAACTTAAAATATAATGAAAATATTTACAGGAATTATTGGTGTTTAAATGACTCTAAATATATAATACTACTAATGAAACTCCATTTGAGTTTCTAATAAATAAGACATAAAACAAGAACTTTAAGTCAATAGAGGATGTAACATCATCTTTATTCCTGATGCTAAATAATGTGTTGAATCTGCAGGAAATTGGCCTTCTTATTAATAGTGAATCCAAGAATTAAGGAGGCTTAAAACCTACAATAGTGCTGCATCTCTGCAGGATTTCCAATGGGGTGACCTGCCCCTGTAAAAATAGCATCAAGGATCACAGCAGAACACGCTTTCTCTAGGGAAGTTCATTCTGCAGAAGCAGTAGAGAGAGAAGTCTGGGATAACTGAACCAGGTTTCTCTTTGCAAAATCATCAGTCAGATTAAGTTACTCCTCTTCAAGTAAGCTTAAAGAATAAAAAAGGGAAAGAAATGCAATAATGATGGACTTCTTCCACTAGGAAGGAAACATTAGAATATGGTGGAGAAGCACTCTAACCAACAATAAACAAGCATAGGATTGCAAGCAATGAATTTGTGTAGGCTAGATATGAAGACATCTAGGAGATTGAGAGGAAAAAATAAATAATTGGATTAAATGTTGAGAATTAATCTAGTGTTTCTCTAGGAAAAACATGTATTATACAGCTATTGCATCCCCACAAATATAACAGGATACTGCATTCCGTTAACTCTGTTGCATGTCTGGCTTAGCATTTAGTCTGTCATCTCAGAAGAGTGACTATTCTTCGGCTGACATGCCCTGGCTTCAGAGCAGTATGGATTTGGCTCTAGTTCAGCACCTAAGATATGAGATAGAATCATGAGGCAATTTTGTAAACTGTTCTCCAATTTTGAATTATTTCACCCTTCCAATTTAGTGATTGCATAAAATAGTACATTTTAATACAAGTATCATTTTAAAATATGTGCACATACTTTTATCTCCTTTTGCCTTACTGCAGTGCTGTGAAATAGAATAAACTTACAGGGCTTAATTCTATATTTAAATTGAATTACACAGAGTCTTGCTTGAGTACAGGAAACCAATTAGGGTTATACAACCAATCAATGAAAATATTAGTGTATTTTGAAAATTACAGTTCCTGATGGAAAGTTCAAGATAATTCATGTCAGCTAGTCAGAACACTTAAAAATACTGAGAAATAAATGCATCTGATTGAACAGAAGTCCTACTTCATTGACTGAGTGTGGAAAAGAAAGCAATCAATGCTAAGATCCTTACCACAGTCGTGGGAGTTGTTGAGTATTCTGCCTCCAACTTGGGAAATATATCTAATTAAGGGAAGTTTACCTTAACGATTTGCCTTAGGATCACAATTAGTAGAGACCTCTGGGGACTGCTGCTTCTACTTAGGGTCCTCCAATTTGGCTATACTGTTATCCAATATAGGAAATTAATGAAAGCTTCATGAAAGAGATATATTGTCTGCCCTAATGAATCAGTTCCTCTTAGGACTACATTTCCCTTAAATATTTTAAGTGTCGCTCCACAGTTTATAAGGAAAAGTTTCCAAATATTTATCTTTATGTATGAAATATGACCTTTTCATTTTAGGTTATGACAGATGGCAGCTATCTTTAATAGCCAATGTGAAAATAAATGATTGCCTAGAGATTCATTCTTTATTCAAAAAATTTTGACAGCCAACTCTGCAAACTGATTTTTCATATAAGGACAACAGGTTGCTCAGCGAACTTATGTTTCAAATAGTAATATGTATTATATAGTAGTACTTTATCATTTTTAGCAGAAAACAAGCATTGTGGTAGGCAGCTTATAAATGACTCCTAATAATACCCACTTCCTGGCATTCACACCTTTTATAATCTACTCTCCATGAACATAGGCTGAAGCTACTAATCTGCTTTTACAAATAGAGTAAGGCAAAAGTGAAAGGATATCAATTCCAAGGTAAGGCTGTTAGAGGCTGTGATTCTCATCTACCTGCACTCCCTAGATCTTGTCAACTTGCTCACTGTAGTGAAGCAAGCTGCTCTCTTAGAAATTGTGCTAGCGCACATGGCAAGGGACTGGGGTTTTCATCCAGCAATGACCAGTGAAGAACTGAGTAACTCTTACAGTCCAAAGGAACTGATTCTTGCCAACAACGACATGAGTGAGTTTTGAAATCAGATCCTTCTCTGGCTGAATCTTGAGATGTCTATCTTCCCTAAAACTTGATTGCAGTGTTGAAGAAGAATCTGAGAAAGAACAAGAAAATTTGAACCTGAATTTCTGACCCACAGAAACTGCGAGAAATAAATATTATTTTAAGCCACTAGGTTTTAGGGTAATTTGTTAGGCAGCAATAGATAACTAATGCAAACATACATGTGTATAATGTTTAAAATAGAGACATTGTCCAAAGAATAACTAACAGTGAAAGGAAGATTGTATTACTAGTATTACCAAAAATTTCTCAGAATCATGAGTTCAATCAACTATACTAAATGTTGCTCTTCTTGATAAAACAACATATTATATAAACTAGTGTATGCTTGTATCTCTATATGAGTATAGCACTTTAGTAAAATT
Source organism: Mirounga leonina (assembly GCF_011800145.1). NCBI lineage: Eukaryota > Metazoa > Chordata > Mammalia > Carnivora > Phocidae > Mirounga > Mirounga leonina. The sequence continues at coordinate 92,750,643 of NW_023270807.1, read as the reverse complement.
CAAATAACTGGCTTGCCCTTTAATAATATTAAGAGTTTGAAAATAATAAAAAAATTAAATAACCAGATATATTTTGAATTAAAGAGACTCCTTAAATATACAAATGAAAATTTTGGTATTCAATAAAAATAATTTATAATTATTTAAAAAATAAATTAAAAAATAAATCTGATTCTTCATATTAAAGGTATAAATAAGCCTGTTGTCTGTACTTTATGCTGGAAATTTTTGGCCCAGTTGACATTTTATTTAAATGGACTTTATTTTTTAGAGAAGTTTTAGGTTCATAGAAAAATTAAGTGGAAAGTACAAAGATTCTCCGTATACCTCCTTTCCCTCACTCATTGTAACCTCCTGACAGACATCCCCTAGATAAAACCAGAGTGGTGCATTTATTACAATTGACGAACCTGCATTGAACATCATTATCGCCCAAAGTCCATAGTTCACAGGAGGAGTCATTCTAATGTAAAATAGAGTGTTGTACATTCTATGGGTTTGGACAAATGAATAATGACATATATCCACCATTATAGTATCATAAAGTAGTTTCATTTCCCTAAAATTCCTCTGTGCCACACCTGTTCATCTCTTCCTCTTCCCAACCCCTGGCAACCACTGATCTTTTTACTGTCTCCATAGTTTTGCTTTATCCAGAATGTCATATAATTGGAATTATACAATATGTAGCTTTTTCAGACTAGCTTCTTTTACTTAATAATATGCATTTAAGTTTCCTCTTTGTCTTTTCATGGTTTGATAGTTAAATTCTTTTTAGTGCTGAATAATATCCCACTGTCTGGATATACCACAGTTTGTTCACCTACTGAAGGACATCTTGGTTGCTTCCAAATTTTGGCAATTATGAATAAAGTTGCTATAAGCATCTGTGTGCAGGTTTTGTGTGGACATACGTTTTCAACTTCTTTGGATAAATGCCCGGGGAGTTCCATTGTTGGATTATATGGTGTGGTTTAATTGTATGTGTCAACTTGAATGGGCCAAGGAATACCTAGATAACTGGTAAAATACTCTTTCTGGGTGTGTTTGTGAAGGTGTATCTGGAAGGGATTAGTATATGAATCGGTAGATTGAGTAAAGAAGAACGCCCTCACCAGTGTGGGTAGACATCATCCATTTTCTTGAGGCTCTGAATAGAACACACGGGTGGATGGAGGATGAATTTGCTCTTTCTGTTTAAGCTGAGATGTCCATTTCTCCTACACCAAGACATCAGTGCTCCTGCTTCTTGGGCTTTCAGACTCTGACTGAGAATTATACAAATGCCTGGATTCTTAGGCCTTCAGACCTGGGCAAAATTTCACCCCAGTTTTCCTGGTTATCCTGCTTGCAGAGACAGATCATGGGACTTCTCAGCTTCAATAACCATGTAAACCAATTCCCATAATAAATCTCTTCTTTCTATCTATATGTCTATCTACCTATCTATTTATTTATCTATATCTTATTAGTTACATTTCTTTGGAGAATCCTGACTAATCAATTTTGGTACCAAGAGTGGTTTTAGGGAAACAGAATTTTAAGGATGAGTTTTCTGAATTGGTTCTGAAGTTTCTGGGATTGGCTTTCTAATCTGGTTAGATAAAAAGATGCCAATGATTCTATTTCCAGTAATAAAGAGAACACTGATAGTCCATGATGTGAACTGTTAAAGATATGCAAATCATCTGCTTTTGATCCTCCTAATCTTTCATTTATAAGGAACAAAGAGCTAAGTGACTATGTATATGAAAGTTTCAAACATTTTTGGAAAACTAAGAAACATAATTATGTTGGCTGTTGACTTCTAATGTCACTGGACAAAGTGCTGGAAGAAAAAGATGAGCTCAGGGATTCTACTACATAGTATAATTACTACACAAATGAATGAAAAGCTTCTAGATGTGCCCAAACAAGAGCTTTATCTCCACTAGCTACAGGGATGAAATGTCTGAAAATCAAACTCAGACTTCATTCTGCAATTGGCTGAATTTTTTAAAAAGATTTTGTTTATTTATTTGAGAGAGAGAGAGTATGAGCAGGGGGAGTGGGAGAGGGAGAAGCATACTCCCTGCTGAGCAGGGAGCCAGATGCGGAGCTCAATCCCAGGACTCTGGGATCATGACCTGAGCCGAAGGCAGACACTTAACTGACTGAGCCATCCAAGCACCCCAGCACTTGGCTGAATTACAACGGAAGTTGAATTCCCAGCCTCGGAAGGTGTCTACTGTTAAAGTGAGTATTGATTGGGAAGGCATGAGATCCTATATGTTGGGATGGGGATTTGGGGAAAATCCAGCTGAAGCAGGAGACTTTGAGATTCTTAATTCTGATTAGTATTTTTTGCCAGTGGAAGAGGTCTTCCCCCCCCCCAGTAGAGGTGGCCTCTTCACACCCAGCGGTTTGGGCCTTTTCACATCAGCTGAGCAAGTTTACCCTGAGGTGATAATAATTGCCTTTCCTGAGGCAGTTGCTATGAAGACAATGCTGATATTTCTCAGGACCCACCCCCACCTCTCTGTGCTTCTAGATCTGTAACTAGACATAGGTTCCAGCAGACTCCTAAAGGTGAAGTACAAAGTATGACGCATGACGATGTTCACCACACTCCAAAAGAACTACTTGAATTATCTAATTTATTCAAAAAGAAATCTGAGGAACATGTGTGGGAACAGGTACTAAGGGTGTGAGGTATTGATGGAAGGAACATAAAGTTTAATCAGATTCAATTTATTGATATGGGTCCAGTAATCAGAAACTCTTCTTTAATGTTGTAGCTTGTGGAAATAGAAAGGGCTCTAACATTTTGGTTGGTTGCAATGTGGACCAAAAGGTGAGAGGATTGGAAATGCTGGATCTCCCTTGGTTTAACATAGAGGAAGAGCTTCAGAGGCTCATAGAGATTGGAATATTAAAGTGGATTTTTCATTTAAGATCTATTCACCCCTGGAAGGATCCAGAAGGTGTACCTTTCACTAATACTTGAGAAATAAATATGTGAAGAAACCTCAGCATCCTTGAAGAGCTCCATGATCATCTGCTCTATTGGCCAGAATTTACAATAGAAGCTGCAACCACTCACCCGGAAAACCTAAATGATAGCTATTATTTTAAATTTGTTAAAGTGTTCCATGGCCTAGAATGTGGTCTCTCTTAGTGAATGCTCCATGTGAGCTGGAGAAGAATGTATATTCTGCTGTTGTTGGATGAAGTCATATATATATTAATAATCTAAGTCAATTATACCCAGTGGATTGATGGTGGTGTTTTGTTCAACCATGTCCTTATTGATTGATATTCTGTCTGCTGGGTCTTTCTATACCTGAGAGAGGGTTTTGAAGTCTCCAAATATGATAGTGGATTCATCTTTTCCTCTTTACCTTTCTATTAGTTTTTACCTCATGTAGTTTGACACTGTATTGTTAGGCACATCCACATTAAGGTTTGTAATGTGTTTCTGGAGAATTGAACCCTTTATCATTATGAAATGCCCTTCTTACTTTGAAGTTGGCTTTGTCTGAAACTATTATAGCTATTTCTGCTTTCTTTATATTCATGTTAGCATGGTATATCCTTAATTCATTTACTTTTAATCTGTGCATTTATATTTAAAGTGGGTTTCTTATAGATAACATGTAGTTGGGCTTTGTTTCTTAATCCATTCTGACAATTTCTGTCTTCTAATCAGTGCATTTAGACCATTGACATTCAAAATGATTATTGATAAATTGGATTACTTCTATATTCATTACTGTCTTCTATTTACTGTCTTTGTTCTTGTGTTTGTTTTTATCTTCCATTCCCTTTCTGCTTTTGGTGGTTTTAATTGAATATTTTGTATAAGTCCATTTTTTTCCTCCTTTTTTAACATATACATTGTACGTTTTCCTTTTTAACTTTTTTTAGTGGTTGCCCTAGAGTTCACAATATATATGCTTTTACAGCTAATCTAGGTCTGCTGTCAAATAATACTATATTGCTTCACAGGTAGTATTAGTACCTTATAATAACAATATAACCCTAATTTTTCCCTCTTGTCTCTTTGTCCCTTGTATCATTGCTGTCATTCGTTCTTATACATAAGCATACATAGGTATACACACCCCCCCCATACACAGCCACATAAGCATACATAATTGAATATATTGTTGTTACTATGATTTTGAATAGACTATTATGTTAGATCAGTTAAGAAAATAAAATAAAAATTTTTATTTTACTTTTCTTATAACCTCTCAGATATTCTTTTTTTGTATTGTTTCATTTTATTAAAAAAAAAATAAAACAACAAAGCCAGACTTAATCTATTATTAGTGATAAATTTGATTTAATAAATTGGGGGAAGACAGATTTTGGAGAACTTTGCTATGAAGGGTAATATGTTTTTATTTTATCCTGAGGTCAGTACAGTCATTGAATATTTCATCAAAGAGATAATATATTGAAAATAGTATTTGCTCTTCCTGTCTTTATATAGAACCAAGTTTCTAACTTTTACTACTTTTCTTCACTCTGAAGAACTTCTTTTATCATTTTATTTTTTTGTAAGGCAGGTCAGTGGCAACAAATTCTCTCAATTTCTGTTTCTCTGAGAAAGTATATGTCTTTTCCACTTATTTTTTAAGACTTGATTTATTTATTTTAGAGAGAGATTGCATGAGTGGGAAGAGGGGCAGAGGAGGAGGGAGAGGGAGAGGGAAAGAGAGAGAATCTCAAGCGGACTCTGCACTGAGCACAGAGCCCCATGTGGGGCTTGATCTCACAATCCTGAGATCATGATCTGAGCTGAAATCAAGAGTTGGACCCTTAACCCACTGAGCCACCCGGGCACCCCAATGTCTTTTCCACTTTTGAAGAATATTTTCTCAGGGTACAGAATTCTAAATTGGTGGACTTTGTTCTCAATACTTTGAATATATCACTCCACTTTACTTGTTTTTGATGACCTAGACAGGTTTGAGGAATACTAGTCAGATATTTTATAGGCTGTCCTTTACTTAGTATTTGTCTGATTTTTTCCCCCCCCTAATGATTAGGTAAGGGAGATGTGTTTTGGGGAGAGAGACCACAAAAGTGAAGTGTCATTCCATAACATAATATCATATGATAACAGGCTGAGGAGTCTATTAACATCCTCCCCTTGAAATTACTTTTTCTCTCCCTATCCATACTTTACTCTTTGGAAGGAAGTCACTATGCACAGCACACAGTAAAAGGAGAATTATTGGGCATCTGGGTGGCTCAGTTGGTTGAGCATCCAACTCTTGATTTCAGCTCAGGTCATGATCATGGAGTCATGAGATGGAGCCCCGCATCAGGTTCCACACTCAGTGGGGAGTCTGCTTGAGATTCTTTCCCTCTCCCTCTGCACCCTACTCTAAAACAAATAAATAAATCTTAAAAATAAAAGAGAGAGTTATGTCCCATGTCCTTAAGGACAGAGTATTTACATAAATTATTTGGAATTCATTTTCATATGAGATTTTTTATTCTGCATTGGTTAATTCAATTGTTTATATTGGTATGGGTTTATGATTTTAAATGAACACCACTTTGATTCAATTGCTTAGTGTGTTCCAACTTTGCCCAGTAGGAGCTCTTTCATTTGGCTCATGTGTCTCATTGACATATTCTATTCATTATGGGTTTTCTTAAGTTTATTTTTTGAGCACATCTGTATTTGTTGGGACTACCAGAAGCTCCAAGCTTATCTTCTCTTTTTCCTGTCCTATGTCTAAAATCATCCATTTCTCCAAGGGGCTGTATTTCCTTTTATTGAAGAAAGGTTTTAGAAACCAAGCTCTGAATGTGACGTGTGCTCTTTGCTACTGGGGTGTCCTTGCTTCTGGGTCCTCTCAGCTAACAGGTAAGGAATTCAATATGTGTGGATTAACTCATGTATATGCATATAAATATTTCTATATGTAATCATCTGTATCTATATTAATATAATATAATTAAACATGAGTTCACAGTGATGTCTTCAACTGTAATCCGTTACCACATGGATCTTTCTAGTATTGTCCACTTATTTTATGTTACCTCCCACTCCAAGACTGAGATACTTGACTCCCATTATCAGCCATCCATTTCTTGATTTTTCCAGTTCGTATATACCTATATAATGGTATAAGAACTGTAAACACATAGCCCTTGGGAAGACTTTATCCGCTTTAGTACAATTTCTTTAGTACAGTTCCTCTGCCTTTAATCTTATAGACTTCACTCATTTCCAAAGTTACTTAGGTCAGCACCTTTTGCCCCCACACTGTTCAACAAGGTACTTTTATATATTTACAATGCAGTTAATATTTTCTTGCCATATTCTACATTCCCTCCTAAAATTTCCTGACCTTGAAATGATTTTCTTTAAATTTGCACATATAAAGATTAACTCTTTGTGCTATAAAGTTCTATGGGTTTAGACATTGCATAGTGTCATATATACACCATTGCAATATCGTACAGGAAGTATAACTGTCCTAAAACTTCCTCTGTGTATCCTATTTAAACCTCTTCCTTCCTCCTAAAGCCAAGGCCAGCAGCACCCATCTGTTTACTTTCTCTGTAGTTTTGCTTTTTCCAAAATGTCATATATCGTCAATTCTTATTATTCATGATAGTTATGTTCTATAAGTCACTGACAATGGTGGATGAGTGAATACTGAACCATTGCTCCTAGGGAAAAGGAGGGTTAGATTCTTGCAAGCATCTGGTCACAACATTTTTGTCAACCAATCTATAACCTTGTTTTATATGTGTTTCAGTTTATAAAGATACTTCATTTAATATATATTGGTGGATCATTAACATTGAACTCACAGCTAATTGCAGTGTAATTCATGTCTGAGTGAACCTTATCTAATCTATGTATTTTCTTATCTAATCTATGTATTTTCTCTCTGATATATCACAGCCTTCTTGAATTTAGGAACACCAAACAGCACTTAAACACTACATTTGGGGGCAATTTTAAATAGTGAAATTGGGAACAAAAGGTACAAAAATATATTAAAAAAATAAAGTGGCACTAAATAGATGTGGTTAGGATACTTATTTACAGAGACCTAAACAGGAAAGCAGAATGTGGCCTTGTACAATATTGGCTGGGAACATGCATGTCAAGTGACTAAGTTTTTTACTGCATATACACATATGCTTGAATAACTGCAGAATTACCATGGCTATGGATTTTGGAGTTACAAGTAAATTTTAGCAAGTAGATGAATTCATAAATAAGGAATCTTTGAATAATAAATATAAACTGTAATTGAAATCAAACGTATATAGCTTTCTAGGATTGGCTTCTTCCGCTTAGAAATATGCATTTAAGATACTTTAATTCATTCATGTTTCTTAATGGGTTGAGAGATCATTTTTTTAAAAATCACTGAATAATATTTCATTGCATGGGTGTACCACAGTTTGTTCAGTTAGCTATTAAAAACATCTTTGTTGTTTCCAGTTCTGGCAATTGTATATAAAGCTACTATGAATATTCATGCACAGGTTTTGTGTGCACATACATTTCATATCAGTTGGGTAAATTTCTAGAAGCCTGATTGCTGAATCATGTGGTAAGAGCGTTTAACTTTCTAAGTGTGATGGCTAAAATTTATGTGTAAACTTGGCTATACTACACTGCCCAGTTTTTTTTTGTCAAATAATAATATAGATATTGTGAAAGTATGCTGTAGATGTGATTGATATCTACAGTCAGTTAACTTTAAGCCAACAAGATGAACCTTGATAATGTGGGTGGGCCTCATCTAATCAGGTGAAGATCTTCTGAGCAAAACCAGATTCCCTGGAGAAGGAATTTTGCCTCAAGACTAACCTAAAAAGTCTTTCTCACATAGATCAATGGAACAGAATAGAGAGCCCAGATATGGACCCACAACTCTATGGTCAACTAATCTTCGACAAAGCAGGAAAGAATATACAATGGAAAAAGGACAGTCTCTTTTTTTTTTAATTTTTTATTGTTATGTTAATCACCATACATTACATCATTGGTTTTTGATGTAGTGTTCCATGATTCATTGTTTGTGCATAACACCCAGTGCTCCATGCAGAGAAAAAGGACAATCTCTTAAATAGATGGTGTTGGAAAATTGGACAGTTATATACAGAAGAATGAAACTTGACCATTCTCTTACACCATACACAAAGATAAACTCTAAATGGATGAAAGACCTCAATGTGAGACAGGAATCCATCAAAATCCTAGAGGAGAACATAGGCAGTAACCTCTTTGACATCAGCCACAGCAACTTCTTTCAAGACACATCTCCAAAGGCAAGGGAAACAAAAGAGAAAATGAACTTTTGGGACTTCATCAAGATAAAAAGCTTCTGCACAGCAAAGGAAACAGTCAACAAAACAAAGAGGCAACCCACGGAATAGGATAAGATATTTGCAAATGACACTACAGATAAAGGGCTGGTATCCAAGATCTATAAAGAACTTCTCAAACTCAACACCCGAAAAACAAATAAGTCAAAAATGGGCAGAAGACATGAACAGACACTTCTCCAAAGAAAACATACGAATGGTTAAGAGACACATGAAAAAATGTTCAACATCATTAGCCATCAGAGAATTTCAAATCAAAACCACATTGAGATAACACCTTACACCAGTTAGAATGGCAAAAATTGACAGGGCAAGAAACAACAGATGTTGGAGAGAATGTGGAGAAAGGGGAACCCTCTTACACTGTTGGTGGGAATGAAGTTGGTTCAGTCATTTTGGAAAACAGAATGGAGTTTCCTCAAAAAGTTAAAAATAGAGCTACCCTATGACCTAGCAATTGCACTACTGGGTATTTACCCCAAAGACACAGATGTAGTGAAAAGAAGGGGCATATGCACTCCAATGTTCATAGCAGCAATGTCCACAATAGCCAAACTGTGGAAGGAGCCAAGATACCCTTCAGCAGAAGAATGGATAAAGAAGATGTGGTCCATATATACAATGGAATATTACTCAGCCATCAGAAAGGATGAATACCCACCATTTGCATCAACATGGGTGAAACTGGAAGGGATTATGCTAAGTGAAATAAGGCAAGCAGAGAGAGACAATTATCATATGGTTTCACTTATACGTACGTAGGACATAAGGAATAGCATGGAGGACATTAGGAGAAGGAAAGGAAAAATGAAGGGAGAAAATCAGATGGGGAGATGAACCATGAGAGACTATGGACTATGGGAAACAAACTGAGGGTTTTAGAGGGGAGGGGAGTGGGGGATGAGTTAGCCCGCTGATAGGTATTAAAGAGGGCACCTATTGCATGGAGCACTGGGTGTTATATGCAAACAATGAATCATGAAACACTTTATCAAAAACTAATGATGTACTGTATGGTGACTAACGTAACATAATAAAACAAAATTTAAAAAAAAGACTAACATAAAAAGTCTTTCTGAGTTTTTAGTTCACTCACCTACCTAGAGATTTCAGACTTATCAGCCCCCATGATAGCATAAACAAATTGCTTAAAGTAAATCTCATAAGTTATACACATATACATGCACACTTTAAAAACTTTACCCATCTTTTTTTTAAATCTCTTTTTGTTGCCTTTTTATTTTGCACAATACTGTCATTTGCCTTAATACCTTTCATTGAAACATGATTGGAATGCTACCTATTTCTAATTTTAAATGTTTATCATTCAATTGTTTTCAAAACTATGACATTTATTGTGGTGTTCTAGGCCCTGTTCTCATTCTTTTGTTTCATCTTACAAGGGTCCCTATCTGTATTTTTCTCTGTCACTATACATATTTGATTAAATGTGGTAAGATTTCTATATTGGGTTCGCTGGACGGGCAATATCTTAAATTAGAAGACTTCTTAGGAAATAGAGCAAGGAGGACTGACAAAGCAGAACCTGTCCCAAACAAGTTCACAGCATTTTGAAGTAACTATTATTTATGTCATATAAAGAGTTGTTATAAATCTGACAGTTGTTTTGTTGGGGGAAGAAAGAAGATGTTGAAGAGATGTAGCTGTCTAAATATTGGCAGGGCTGTGGTTAGGAAATATAAGATTTCTTTCTGGATGCAGGGAAGTGCAGATTTTATCCCAAAGTACAGGAAAACTGTTACAAAAAAATCTAATGTACACTGGTTTAAATTGCAGGGGAAGTTAGTTCCCCACAGTAGGGGTTCATATATAGCTAAAATGACCTATTGCCAAAGGGCTTTTTGAAACTGATTCCTTATTTTGATGGATATTTGATTAGATGGCTTTTCCTACTATGAGATTATATGTAAAAGGCAAAAAAAATATTAAGCAAAACTTGATTTTATAATTTATATGGGCTTACTATTTGAAAAGAGAGGCACTTAAAAAATTATTTTTCTTTTCTTAAAACCCACATTTCCAAAATGTTAGAGTTTGAGCCTAATGATACAGTTGATGAATGAAGTTGGATTCTAAAGTAATTATGCTTTCCAGTCCAATAATCATAAACAGCTTTAACAACTTTCCTTTTGCTCTAGATCAAAGTAAACTATATTTAAGTCAGCTATTTAGAAGTAAAAGGCAGGCATAAAGAATGTATGTACAGGAAAATAATGTCTTAAAAATTGAAAATTTAAATTTATTTATTAGGCAGAGGCAGTTCATTTCATGTGAGCAAAATATGTGGCTGTCAGAATATTTGTAAAAGTATTAACTGTGCTTTTTGTTTGTCTTTCAGTCATTTCTTTCTAGTATATGAATTTTAAATTGCTACCCAAATTTCTAATCAAACCTATTATCCTCCTCTTTAAATTAGAACATTGTCCCCAATCAGTTTTCTAAGAAGTATAATGTTTATTTTAATGACTGACTTAAAGTAAATAAAAATTATGTATACCAGTGAACTAATTATTAGCCAAGTATAGTTAAATTCTGTGTGCTGTACTTCCTTCCAATTTAGAAAGCATTCACAAAGTATCTTATTTGAGGTTATCCTGTGAGATATTACTTCTAGGTACCTCAGAATAATTTTCCTTTCAAGTCAATACCACAACAGGCATTTTAGCTGTTCTTATGTGTGAAAGTAGCTTCCCTCCATGCTCTATGTGTATATGGTTTCAAAAATGACTTCAGTAATGCTCTCATTGCACTAGCTGTATCTGCATGCAATGAAAGCTACCCACATGGTTTTCCACTAAAGATTGCAAAATTTAAATTAGATTGAAGTGGAATCTGCATTATTAACTTTGTGGGTAATTAAGGCTACATCTGTACATATGTGTGGTGTTTTCTTTTAGCTTTAAACGTATGTATATTTTTATTTCTTTTTATTTCTTAAATAGCGAATTAAATGTACGGTGCTATACAGAATGTAGCTTAATTTGATTAGATGTAGTTTCATATTTTTCCAAGTAAAGCTATTGTGTGTTTTATTAGTTATTAAAATTATTTTGACACAAAGCATACAGATGAGGAGATTTTAAGTTTCATTATGCATTTATCACATGGACCCTTTTCCAAGTCCCAATGCTGTACCAGAGAAAATACTAGAGTCTGGAGCATAGTAGGCACTTAACAAAAATATTTCTCTATTAATAAACCAGAATGAATAAAATAAACCCTTTGATTAGCAAATTGAATGCCATAAATCCCATATACTAATATTCTGTACATTTTTCATAGGAAGGTCCCTCAAGTTCTCAATTACAGCTTACATGCTAACGATGGGAAATTAACAAAATTAAATGACAAGTGTTATGGTCCTTGGGAGTTTAGGAGGAGCATAAGTTTTAAAGGGGCTACATGGTCAAGGTCTCAAAAGGGAGGTCGGCTATAGGCAGACAAAAATCCTGAAGGATAGAAGCTGATATGGTTGAAAGAGTTAGAAAACCTGCAAGATAGTAACTGATACTAATAAAATCTTGGCATCATCAGGTGGGAGGTGGGGGACATTGAAGAGTCCTATGTATCTCTAGAGCTCCAGATTATTTTATTACATAAATGTCTAAATTTTTTTTTTTTAAAGATTTTATTTATTTATTTTGAGAGAGAGAATGAGATAGAGCATGAGAGGGGGGAGGGTCAGAGGGCCAAGCAGGCTCCCTGCTGCGCAGGGAGCCCGATGCGGGACTCGATCCTGGGACTCCAGGATCATGACCTGAGCTGAAGGCAGTGGCTTAACCAACTGAGCCACCCAGGTGCCCCATAAATGCCTAAATTTAACAATGTTTATCAAACTGCATTAAAGTTGAATATACTATGTTTATGAATGTAAAAACATGTCTAGCAATTTATAAAAATGTATCTTTTAAAATACTTTAATATATTTGCATGTGATGAGTATAGTTCCTTTGCCTTTGAAGTTTTCACATGAAAAATACCTTTTTTCTTACAATGCTAGGCATGACAGATACGTATGTTTTATCACCTGTAAACTGTTATCCTTTCTTCTGTCCCCAGTGTTTGAGAAAAGTGATGTCTGTCATAAATACAGATTAGTAATGCAAGTAGTTAAAGACAAAGTAGGCAATTTGCATTTATTATTCTCCTCCAGTTCTAGGATACAAAATTATTTTGGCTTTGGGGACTTCCACTAATGTTCATGATTTCATACTCATTAAATAAGCCAGAAGATATTATTTTTAATGATTTTAAAATATTTTTTGAAGTCAGGCACTTGAGATATCTGTCTCCTAAACAAATTTAGTTTTTGCATCCATATCACTGCACATATCTTTGCACATATCCTTCCAGTTTTCACATTATTTTACATTAGTACATTGATAAATGCTTCTTTCTTTTTGGACACCTTTCTTGAGTATAGTTTACATGCCATAAAATTCACCAATGTTAATGATAAACATCAATGATTCTAGTAAGTTTGTACAGCCATGCACCTTTTGCCAAAAGCCAGTTTAGAACATATACATTACCCCCAAATTCCTTCATGTCTCTTGCAATCAATCACTGCTCCCAGTCCTATGCCCAAACAATTGTAATATTGAGTATCTGTGCCTGTGTGAATGATACATTTTCCCTTTTCTAGAAGTTTTACATGAATGGAATTATATAGCATGTAGTCTTTTGTCTCTAGCTTCTTTTTCTCAACATTTTATTTTTTGAGATTCATCCATGTTTTTGTGTGTTCAGAATTACTTGTGAATACCCATATGCATCTTATTTTCCTCATTCTCTAGTTGAAACAAATTTTGTTTGTTACAGTTTTGAACTATTATGAATAATATTGCTTTCAGCATTCACATACAGGTTTTTCTGTGGACATATGTTTTTATTTCTCTTGCATATATTTCTTGGAGAGGAATTTCCAGGTCTTTGGTAAGTGCATATTTTGCTTTAAACACACACACACATACACACACACACACATATCCCAACTACCACACTATCCATTTTATATCCCTGGTAGCAATGTTTGAGAGGTCCAGTTTTTCCATGTACTCCCTGACACATGGCAAAATCAGTCTTCTTTATTTTAGGATTTTAGTGGACATGCAGTGGCATCACATTGTGTTTTTAATTTCCATTTTCCCAATAACTATTGCTTCTGAGCATCTTTTTAATATTCTTTTGTGCCCTTTAAGCCTCTCTTTTGGTTATGACAGTTTAAATGTTTGCCTATTTCTTTATTGGGTTGTTTGTCTTATCACTGAGTTGTAAGAATTTTTAATGTATTTTTGATTCAAGTACTTTATGAAATTTATAGTTTGAAAACATTTTATCTCAGTCTGTGGCTTGCATCTTCATTTTATTAATTGTGTCTTGTTAAGATAAAAAATTGTTAATTTTTAATGGCTATTATTTTAGCATTTAATTATTCAATTATTTAATATTTTCATTATTTTTTATTATTTTAACAATTTGTCAAGGTTTCCCTTTTATAGTTCCAGATTTTGTTTCTATTTAAGAAAGTTTTGCCTAATTCCAAAACACAAAAAAAATCCTGTGATTTGTTCTATAAGTTTTATAATTTCAGTTATTGCATTTTATGGCTGTGATACATTATGAAGTAATTATTTTTTATATAGTGTGTGAAGAGCTAAGATTCTTTTTTTTTTTTGTCATTTATGTAACCCATTGTTCAACCACCACTTTATTTATTAGAAATGTTATGCTTTCCCTATTGAATTTCCTTGGCGCTTTTGTGGATAATCAATTGACCATAGGTCTTTGGGTCAATATCTGACTCTCTTACTATGTTCCATTTATCTATCTTATTCTTATTATGTATAAGAAAATATGTCTATCCTTATACTAATACCACAAATCCCCAAATTTTGGTAATACATTTTGAAATCATGTAATACTAGTTTTTTAACTTTGTACTACTTTTCCAAATTTGTATTAGCTACTGTAGATACTTTGGATTTTCATATAAATAACAAAATCAGTGTGTCACTTTCTCAACAAAATCCATGATTTTGATAGGGAATTTTTAAAAAGATTTTATTTATTCATTTGAGAGAGAGAGACAGAGAGAGAGAGAGAGCACAAACAGGGGGAGAGGCAGAGGGAGAGGGAGAAGCAGACCTCCCACTGAGCCAGGAGCCCAGAGGCTCAATCCCAGGACCTGGAGATAGGGACCTGAGCCAAAGGCAGATGCTTAACTATCTGAGCCACCCAGATGCCCCTGATAGGGAATTTTTAATCAGTATGTAAATTTATGGAAAATTGTTTTTTTAACAAGATTGAGTATTCCAATACATGAAAGCGGTATGATTGACCACTTACTTAGATTTTCTTTATTTTCTCTTAGGAATGTTTTATTTTTTTATAGTTATTGTTTATTTTTATAAATTATGTTTTGTAAAATCTTATTTTGGAATTGTTAGCAGTATATGGAAATATTTGATTTTACATATTAATTTGTATCCTGTGATTTTACTAAACTTACCTATAATTTAAGTAGCTCTTTTGTAGAGTCCTTAGGATTTTTTTACATACAACATTATACCAACTGTGAATGAAGATAGTTTTCTTTCCTCTTTTTTCAATTGTATGACTTTTAATTCTTTTTTTATTTTTATTTTATTTTATTTTTTTATTTTTATTTTATTTATTTTATTTATTTATTGGTTAAAAACTCCTTTCAATAGTTGAAAATCAGTGTAAGAGCAGATTTCCTTGCCTCTTAGCTTCCTAGTGATTGCCATAATGTTTACAAATATATTATTAACTTATCATAACATTTCATGTTATTATTGACTTACATTGGTTGAAAGACAGCAGCTTTGTCTCAGAATAGCTCCATTTCCTTGCCTGTTCTTTCTGCTAATGTGTGTGTGTGTGCTAATGAGCACATGTCTGTGTGTGTGTGCACTTTTTGGATTAAATGGTCATGGATTTTAGAAGTCAAGAGAAACGTAAAATAATGTATATCAATATTTGATCATTGCCCTATATCTACCATTTCTACTGCTCTTTATTTCTTCCTGGCTAGCTGAGTCACAATTCAGTGTCATTTCTTCTCAGTGTGAAGAGCTTTCTTTTTTTATTTTCTGTAGACCAGATTTTCTCAGTTTATTTATAAAATCAAGAACTATATTTACCTTCATTTTTGAAAAGGTAATTTTGCTGAATATAGAATTATTGGTTGACAGTTGGTATTATTGAGAGTGTGTATCGCTTTCAACTTGTCATTTCACTACTTTCTGTTCTCTGTTGTTTCTGATGAGAGATTAGCCATCAACAAATTTTTGTTCTCTGTGTCTGCGGGTCCATCTTTCTCTAGCTTCTTGTTGCTCTTAAGATTTTCAGTTTGGTCTTGGTCTTCAGCAGTTTGATTATGGGGTGTCTATATCTAATTCTCTTTGTTTCAATTCTTCATGGGTTTTATTGAGCTTGCTGGATTTGTAAATCAAGTGTTTTATACAAATTTTGGAAGTTTTCAGCTATTACTTTTCTTTCTGCGACAATTATCCACATATTTGATTGTATAATATTGTTCCATAGTTCTGTGTGTCTTCACTTTTCTTCCAATTTTTGTTTCTCTCTGATTTTATATTAAATAATTAATGCTTATATATCTTCAAATTCAGTGATTCTTTCATCTGCCATCTCCAAAATGCTGTTTAACACATGTAGTGAAGTTTCATTTTAATTACTATACATTTTGACTCTAGAATGTTGTTTCATCATTCTTAATATATTTCCATTAGTGTTAAAATATTTTTGCTTTAAGTATTTAAAAGTATTTAAAATAGTCGCTTTAAAGTACTTTTGTGTTTCAGTACATGTGCCTACATTGGGTCAGTTTCTATTAACTATTGCTGTTTTTCTTCTTGAGTACGAGTGACCTCATAATTTTTTTTTTTTTTTTTTGCTTTTCTAGTACTTTCTGGTTGAAAACTATATTGTAGATTGTACTTTGTAGAGACTCTGTCTTCTGCTTTTTTTTTTATTTTACTGATTTTTGTTTGCATGGACTCAGACAGCAGAATATCTCCCTCATCCTGTGTAGTCACTGATGTCCCTATCCAATTTTTTTTTAAGCTTGTTCCCTAAAATCTCCCCTGTGCCTCTTTCCTGTGCACAGTAGTCAGCCACCTTAAGTCCCTAAGATCCGGCGATGGAGCCGTATCTGGGTTGAGGAACCCATTCAGAGTTGAGCAAACTACGTAGTTCTACTTGAATTTTACTTCACAGTGCTCTCAGGCCCTACTCATATGGTAAGAAGGCTGCAGACTTGCTTTAATTCCTACTTGATGAAGTAACAACTTTTCTAGAGTAAACACTTCTAGATTTGTTGTTTACTTTTTTTATCCCGCCGATGCTCTGAAAAGTCACTGTGGACAGTTTAGCTAGTTTTATATTTGTTTTCTGTAGAAGAAAATTGTTCAGCTATCTTTATGCTACAATTAGAAGAAGTAGCTCCCTAATTAAAGTTTTAATCAATGCACTGAAAATATTTTGAAGAGAGTAGCAACATATTTTTATTTATAGATCTTCTGGGCTAAAGAAAGTATGCTGTTCACAATTACTAAATAATACTGTATTAATAAATTACTATGATTTCCATGCCTTAATCTTTGTTGTGATACCAGAAGATAAAATTTAAGTGTATCCTCTAAATAGAATTTCAAAATTGCTTCATTTAGGCTGTGAAATCTTTGGTTCAGTTGTGGTCTCCTCAAATTATCTAAATATTTTTCCTTTGAACTTGTTTTTATAATATTGTAATATGATGAGATTTCTTTACTTTCCATAATATTGTACCAAAAAATCCCCTCATTGTTTTGACACAAGAAAATGTCTTTTAATCTGCAATTTATCTACAGAGATTCTTTGATTTGTTGGTCCTGTGGGGTGTAGTATATAGAGATAACATCCTTTCTCACTGTGTGTTTATAGCCAGGAACCTACAAATGAAATGTAAATCAATCTATTTCCTAAGTATTGTGCAGAAATTTCTATAATTATTCTCTATTTTACTGCTTGGCAACTTGATGGTGTCAGGAAAATTTCCCTTAGATCTTTAATAAATATCTCAAATCTTTACTTCCTTTTGCCATGATATCAATTTATATGTTAGGTGGTTTCCATCTTTGAATTAGAGTTAATGTATTGTAAATCAATTTTGCTTTATTCTCATAAGCAGTTATTTCCTTAAAATATTTTTTGGAAGCAAAATTATCAGAACCTCAAATTAAATACTTTTCTGTCAGTACTTTTATTTTTTAAGTTATGCAATGATGGGAATATTTGAAACTGTTTCAAAAAGAGGGACACAGAACAAGTATTAAAATTAAAACTACCCTTGATTCTCCCATGAAAGGATCTTTCCAGTGAAATAATAACTTGTGTGTGTTGAGCCAATATTGGTCTATGAGAAATAGTTTCTCAGATGCCATGTTTCAGCTGTGATTAGATCATATCCCCAAGGAATTTGACTATATTTTTCTTTCACCAGCATAGAGAGTAGAACAGTTATAATCTTAGTAGAAATCTATGAGACATTAAGAACTTAATCTTAGAGAACTCACAGCAATCTGGGACCCCAGGGTTACCTAAAGATACATTCTCAGAGAAAATATTGTGCTTTCACTGTTAAAGAAGCTGGTTATTCCGATAACTTTGTATTTTTGTATATTAACTTTATTTGGAGACTTACTTAAACATTAACTTATCATTCATTTTAAGCATAGAAATTAATTGAAAATAAGACCTCTCCCCCAAATCCATTTTAAAAAGTTGTCTGTAGTTCTTATTCTAACTTGTTAGTCCCAAAATGTTAGATTGACCAATTTAATCAAAATCCTAGTGATTGATCAATTTTTAAACCCACCTTTAAACTGATCTTTAAGCCTAGAGGTAAATCAGCTTACTAGATATCTTTTTCTCAATGTCCTGTAGGAATCTCAAGCTCATGATATAAAATGCCTCTTTCATGAAGTATTAATGTCTAAGCTTGCAAACGAGTGACCCATTCTCAAATTCTCACTTCCAATTTATTTTTTTTCATTCACTTCAGAATTAATCTATTTAAAGCACAAATCTGAGTAGCCCTGGTCACAATTCCTTAGACATTGTATGCTCTTTTGTGTCCCCATTCTTTTATGGTGCTACTTCTATCTCTACATCCCTTATTTATCTTTTGTGTACCAGAAAACATCTGTTATTCAAAAGTCAGTTCAAATGTCACCTCATCTTAAATACTGTATTATTCATGCTCTTTAAGTTTTCAAGAAAGAGACATTCTTATATTACTTTCGACAAAGTTAGTTTATGGTAGGCTTATGTCGAGGCTTGGGGGCATCATTTGTTTATCTGTACAGTTACTCTAAATCTTACTGTCTCCACATAAAAGGCATATGATTAATGAATGGAGTTATTAGCTTTTTTATAAGCATAATACATTTTGATATATTTTCTTATATATCAGTTTTTAAAAATCCCACTTTAGATAAACCTAGGGTAGTTTATATGGCAAATAAAATTAAAGAGAGTAGTTTATTCTTATGTAATATATATTTCAGGATACTTGAGGAATGGGGTGTCCATATTTCATTAATTTTCCCATACGTTCATGTGTTTATCCAGAAACTATTTCTTGAATTTCTGCTTAAGGTTGAAGAAAGATGTTTTGGGGAGGGAAACATGGAAAATCTTATGTGCAAAGACTGTTAAAACACAGTAACTGAGCCCAGATTTTATGTAGTTTAACTGGCTTGCCTGATGTCTTGGTTAGGGTTTGACCAGGGAAGTATACAAGTGTGAGTAATATGAAATGCAGGGTTTACTATAGTGATAGAATTATATAATCGTGGAAGCTGTTGAATAATTCTAGGAAAGATTTATACCGCTGTGTCTGCTGGTGAGCCTAAAGTTGCTGTTGGTAGGTCTGACAGATGACAGGTAGGAAAAAGTTTGACCTGAAGATGAGGAAAGCAAATACAGATTGGAACTGAAAGGGACAAACTGAAGCATGTGCATGTCTTTAAGTGCCTGCAACCTCAGAAATGCTAGATACTTGCAGAAGTTGCTGGTACCCATCACCTTGGGACTGTGTGTGTACCTGACCTATGACTTGAAGCAGCTGATGTAGGGCAGTTGATGAGAGGTAGCACAGCTGCCAACCCAGTAGGATGAGTCAGCGTATGGGTTGGCAACTTGTGTGAAAGCTCTAGTGAGGCTCAGATCACCATAAGGACCTCCAGAATGAAGGGATTCATGCTTCTTTTGCATCTTTAAACTTTCAAAAAATTTCTGTTGTGCCCACACCCTAACCCAGAATCACAGAGGGAAGGGAATTCTGGGAAAAGTGGTTTGGGCATAGCTAAGTTGTCAGTATAAAATTACGTCAACTGGATTTCTTTTTTTTTTTTTCTTTTTTTTTTTTTTTTTTTTTA
>NW_023270807.1:92611714-92730702 GCF_011800145.1 Mirounga leonina | reverse complement strand
TTTTTTTTTTTTTTTCTTTTCTTTTTTTTTTTTTTTAAAGATTTTATTTATTTATTCATGAGAGACAGAGACAAAGAGAGAGAGAAGCAGGCTCCCAAAGAGCAGGGAGCCCGGGACTCGATCCCAGGACCCTAGGATCATGACCTGAGCCAAAGGCAGACGCTTAACCATCTGAGCCACCCAGGCGCCCATCTGGATTTCTTTCTCTAGAGATTATTTAAAACATAGTCAGCTTATTGTACGTGACCTTTCTTATGATTTCTAGTGTTTGAATTTTTCACCAAATATTTCAAAACAGAGATGAGGAAAGTGATGTTTTAAAAACAGATACTGAATTTCTCTTTGAGTTATGATTCTGTTAAACAACAAGACAGAAGAAAGAGAAATTAAGGAGTCAATCCCATTTACAATTGCACCCAAAACCATAAGATACCCAGGAATAAATCTAACCAAAGAGGCAAAGAATCTGTACTCAGAAAATATAAAATACTCATGAAAGAAATTGAGGAAGACACAAAGAAATGGAAAAACGTTCCATGCTCATGGATTGGAAGAACAAATATTGTGAAGATGTCAATGCTACCTAGAGCAGTCTACACATTTAAACATTTAATGCAATCCATATCAAAATACCATCCACTTTTTTCAAAGAAATGGAACAAATAATCCTAAAATTTGTATGGAACCAGAAAAGACCCCGAATAGCCAGCGGAATGTTGAAAAAGCAAAGCAAAGCTAGTGGCATCACAATTCTGGACTTCAAGCTCTATTACAAAGCTGTCATCATCAAGACAGTATGGTACTGGCACAAAAACAGACACATAGATCAATGGAACAGAATAGAGAGCCCAGAAATGGACCCTCAAATCTGTGGTCAACTAATTTTCAACAAAGCAGGAAAGAATGTCCAATGGAAAAAAGACAGTCTCTTCCACAAATGGTGTTGGGAAAATTGGACAGCCACATGCAGAAGAATGAAACTGGACCATTTCCTTACACCACACACAAAAATATACTCAAAATGATTGAAAGACCTAGATTTGAGACAGGAGTCCCTCAAAATCTTAGAGGAGAACACAGGCAGCAACCTCTTCGACCTCAGCCGCAGTGACTTCTTCCTAGAAACCTCACCAAAGGCAAGGGAAGCAAGGGTAAAAATGAACTGTTGGGACTTCATCAAGATAAAAAGCTTTGCACAGCAAAAGAAATGGTCAACAAAACCAAAAGACAACCGACAGAATGGGAGAAGATATTTGCAAATGACATATCAGATAAAGGGCTAGTATCCAAAATCTATAAAGAGCTTATCAAACTCAACACCCAAAGAACAAATGATCCAATCAAGAAATCTCCACTTGAATCTGGATAGGTGTATGTATATGGCAAAAATGATGCTCTGTGATCCAATCAAGAAGACATGAACAGACATTTTTCCAAAGAAGACATCCAAATGGCCAACAGGCACGTGAAAGAGTGCTCAACATCACTCGGCATCAGGGAAATCCAAATCAAAACTTCAATGAGATACCACCTCACACCAGTCAGAATGGCTAAAATTAACAAGTCAGAAAACAACAGATGTTGGCGGGGATGCGGAAAAAGGGGAACCCTCCTACACTGTTGGTGGGAATGCAAGTTGGTGCAGCCACTCTGGAAAACAGTATGGAGGTTCCTCAAAAAGTTTAAATTAGAGCTACCCTACGACCCAGCAGTTGCACTACTGGGTATTCACCCCAAAGATACAAATGTAAGGATCCGAAGGGGTACATGCACCCCAATGTTTATAGCAGCAATGTCAACAATAGCCAAACTGTGGAAAGAGCCAAGATGTCCATCAACAGATGAATGGATAAAGAAGAGGTGGTATATATATACAATGGAATATTATGCAGCCATCAAAAGGAATGAGATCTTGCCATTTGCACTGACGTGGATGGAACTGGAGGGTATTATGCTGAGCGAAATAAGTGAATCAGAGAAAGACATGTATCATATGATCTCACTGATATGAGGAATTCTTAATCTCAGGAAACAAACTGAAGGTTGCTGGAGTGGTGGGGGGTGGGAGGGTTGGGGTGGCTGGGTGATAGACATTGGGGGGGGTATATGCTATGGTGAGCACTGTGAATTGTGCAAGACTGTTGAATCAGAGACCTCTACCTCTGAAACAAATCATATATTATATGTTAAAAAAAGAAGAAGATAGTAGGAAGGGAAAAATGTAGGGGGGGAAATTGGAGGGGAGACAAACCATGAGAGACTATGGACTCTGAGAAATAAACTGAGGGTTCTAGAGGGGAGGGGGTAGGGGGATGGGTTAGCCTGGTGATGGGTATTAAAGAGGGCACATATTGAATGGAGCCCTGGGTGTTATACGCAAACACTGAATCATGGAACACTACATCAAAAACTAATGATGTAATGTATGGTGATTAACATAACATAATAAAATTTAAAAAATCAGCTTTTATCAGCAAACTAAAAATAAAGGCTTTTCTCATATCAGGATCCATTGTTTTTCTTATATATCAATTTCTCTGCCTTTTAGGAGTATTATATGATCTAGACATATTGAGCAGCTTAACTCTATAAAAATATGTACCTGCTCAGAATTACATGATGGGTTCAAATATATGCAGGGTTTAATCAGTGTTTAGTGTCACTTTAAATGTGGCATTAAATCCATACTTACATTTTCTAATACCAAATAGTAAGAGCATCATTTATATTTATGTAGCCAAATCAAGAGAATTATATGTATTTTTAGTAAAGATACTATATTATTTAAGAATGGAACAAACTGAGCATAATCTGATTATGATTTTCTTCTACAAATTGCTGATATAAAATGTAATTTTGTGTGGGGGAAAAAAATTCCAGCTGTACCATATCTGTTGCTATTCTAGGAATCCTTTATTTTATTATTGTTTTAAGTGAATTACTAAGCTTAACTGTTTAAGATTGACTTTGTTTTAAAATCAAGTCATGAAATGAAATTAAATATCTCTCAATATTATACATTCTACTAACAGCCTTTTATAATCAGAGAGATCAGTTAATTGACATATTTATTTCTATTTTGGTATAATAATTAAGATAATTTTCATGTATTGATACATTTTGTGGGAATGTGTAAGGCACTGATTTTCTCAAAAACTAAAATCAAAATTTTAATTCTTACTGTAGCCTGAAGAAACAAACAATAACAAAACAAACTTCATGTCTCTGTGTTGAATAATACATCTTTTTCTAAGTTTACTCTTTGGTAAAATAAACTTAAGCTGGACACAAAATAAAGACATTCAGATTTCCCTCTAATTAAAATATACTAAAAATTCATATAATGATTATAGGCATGAAGATAAAATTTAATATTATAATCAATGATTGCTCATGCATATGTATGTATATATGTACATATGCATATGTTTCTATGTATCACATATAATATACATGTTCTTTTTTTTTCCTTCCTCTACAAGGATAGAATAGTAGAGTGGCTTGACAGTTTGCATTTTTCAAAGATGGGTAAAACAATTTCTCCCCTTGTATATTCTCTTCTTCTAATGCAATTTTACACTCTTCTCATTGTGTAGTGCAGTGTCTGTTATCTCCCCTTGGATCTGGATAGGTGTATATATATGGCAAAAATGATGCTCTGTGACTTCCAAAGCTGGTCATCAAAGACAAAATAGTTTCCACTTGATTATATTGAGATACCGTTCCCTGGAACAGAGTTACTATGCTATGTGAAATTTCAAGTAGCCTTTGAAAAGTTTCACCCAGAAAGAAACTCCATGAGACTCTCCTTCTCTCCTTACCCTCCACATACACACAGTGACCTGGTTGAGCTTCCAGGCTTAGCCACTACCAGTTTACCAGCTATGTGCCTGAGTCATCTTGAAAGTGAGTAATCCGGCCCTCTGAAAAGCTACCCCAGATGAATCCATATAGAATCTGCCCATATTCAGATTTTTCAACAAAATTAATAATTGTTTTGTTTTATGTCCTGAAATTACATTATAAAAGACAATTGAGTTTCCACCTGGTTCGTTTGGAACACTTGCCTCTGGAGTCCATTTAAGAAGTCCAAGCCTACCATGCTGTCAGGATGCTCAAGGCCATTTGTAGGTGAATGACAGATTATCAGCTTGTTCATGTCCCAGCTGAGATCTCCAGTGACAGCTACCATCCACTATCAGGCATGTAAATAAAGAAGTCTCTAAATGAGTCTGGCCCTGAGTTGGCCAGCCATTGTTAATCTGTGACTCCTTCCTGAGTCCTTACATAACAAGGACAAGAGAGAAATCACCCCACTGTGTCTGTTCTGACTTGCTATTTCACAGAGTCTGCGAGCATAATTAAATGGTTGTTTTCAGACATTAACTTTTGAGGTAATTTTTTACACAAAAATAGATAGGTGGCCCAAAGGCAGTATCAGTGATGGGATGCTGCCCTTACAAAATCTAAAATATGTTGCAGTGGTGTTGGTGTTGGTCATTGGGAAGAAGCTGGTAGGGCATCAAGGAGACCATTAGCGAGAGCCTTTAGGGCACCAAAGACAATGTTAGTACAAGTATAAAGGACTGTGAGGAGGCTGTAGATGAGGGTTTAAAGAAAGTGAGCAAAATGTTATTGTAAGCTGGAGGAAAGGAGAGCCTTTCATGCAAGAAGCAGAAAGTATAAAACTGACAACTACGGTAGTATAGAAAATAGGGGATATACTGATGTACTTGGTGATCTCACTGAGGAGATTTCCAGGCAAACTTTTGAGTATACTGTCTATCATTTTCTAGCAGCCAAATATACGAGAGAGGGAAAAATTTAGTGTAAACATAAATGATCCCAGACTTGCAGAGTTTGCAAATGAAAGTTTCTCATTTCTAAACTCCCCTGAGAAAAAAATTCATAAAGAAATAGCCACCAGTCATAGATTAACTCCCAGGCACCGCCAGGGAAATGTGTCATGGTAAAGATGAAACTTAAGGGTGCAACTCTAAAACCATTTGTTAAGACCTCCAAAAAGGCCTCATAGACCCTTTAACACACACAAAAGGCCTTCAAAGGATCTTAATGACATGCTCTGTGGTCATCTCTGTTAAAAAATATATAGGGTTTCTAAGAATCTTGAGGGCTTTGTCTCATGGTAGATGCAGAGGGAGCCCACTTTGACAAGTTTCTGTGGCTGTGGCTTTTCTCTAACGGAGTATATTATAAATTGATACCCAGAAAGCCTACATGTTATTCTAAAGAAATGATATATTGAGTTGATAGCAGGAGAGACTATATAAAATAAATGAAGGCTTTCACAGTCTTTTAAGGAATACAGGCAGGAAACAGGCTAAGAAAACTATTCAGTTGCAAATATAAGCCATTTCTTATGGGGGGAAAAAAAAAAGGATTCCTCAAAGGACAAACTCAGAACATGGAGCCTAGAGCCACCAAGAACTCCCAGGCAGAGGAATTAACTCTAAACACTGAACTGGCCATATGTACCTGGCTGGATTCTGAAAAAAAATCTGTGGATAGTGTGTCTCCTGTCTTAGAATGGGAATGTCTATATCAACTCTTCCATGCCTCTCCCCTCATTGTGTGCTGCCTGGGTGGGGGGGCAGATAATCTGTTCCCTTAGTTCACAGGACATCGGTTTGAGAGAAAATTTGTTCAAGGACTTCGACACAAAGTGTGAAACTTGGGGGTCTCATATATCAGTGAGCCAGATTTACCTGAGGATATCTTGTGCTTTGATGAACTGATGTTATATTAGGGTAAGGCTTAGGAATTTGGGGGACAGATATTGCTATATTTTGTTTGTGATGAGGAAGTGGATTATTTTAGTTAGAAGGTGGACTGGTAAATTGTATTTTCCAAAAAGGGTTGCAGTAATATCTCCCATATCACATGTTATTTTTATGATGTGACTTTGACACCTCTCTCACTCAGAGTTGGGGTCTGTATTCTCTTTTAATCTAGGCAGGCTTTTTAGTATGGCAGTAATAAGGCTATGGTACATCCAAGTACAGATCATAAAAGGCAATATGGTTTGCATATGATTATCTTGGAGCGTTTGCTTTTATAGCTCTGAGGAACCATGAAGTCAATATGTGTTGAGAAGAAGTCAAGGCCACATGGAAAAGCTGTGTGTAGGTGTCCTGGCCAGCAACTGTAAGTGAAGTCTTTAGCTTTTGCATCATTAAATTTAATTGATCTATATTTTTTAATAATCATGACTATATTAAGATTTATGTGACATATTTTATATGCAATGCACTTTTTCTCATTTTAAGAAGAGAAAATTTTCTTCTGCTGATTTGAAAATATTACATATATTTTTAAGTATTGTGGTTATTCAAAACTTATTGAGACTCTATGTTTGGATTTTCTTGCAATTTTTCAGTCATTGACTCTTGAGTCAGCCTGGCCATTACTTTAAGATTCTCTTTAGCCACACTCATCTGTCCATCTCATAATATTGATATCCTTTGGTTTTAGTCTACAATGATAGGAGTATAATTTCCATTTCTTTTCCATTTTTAATCTTGATATTTTTATATGACAATAATTTTTAAATATTTTTTGTATGACAACATTCCTGAGGTATCTTTAATTACAGCTTTATTTTAAAGATTTATTTATTTGAGAGAGAAAGTGTGCACACATGTGATGGGGGGAGGGCAGAGGGAGAGAGAAAATCTCAAGCAGACTCTCCACTGAGCCCAAGTGAGAAGGAGCCTCAATCCCACCACCCCGAGATCATGACCTGAGCCAAAATTGAGTCAGATGCTTAACCGACTGAGCCACCTATGTGCCTCTACATCTTTATTTTAAATATCAGTTTGGTTTGCCATAAAAATAATAGTATACAGTTCTTTATCTTTTACACTTTGAAGATATTACTCTATTGTCTTCTTGTCCTTAGTGTTGTTTATAAATCTAATAATGATTTGATAATCTTTGTTTCTCTATTATGTGTCTGACTCTAGCTTTTTAAAAGATCTTTATACTATGAGACTTTTAAATATGAAATATTTTCTCTGCCTCTAATATTTGGATCTGTTTTCTTTACTCTTTCAAACATTTCCTTTGCTCTGTATATGTTTTAGCTCTTTCTAGGACTCTTATTTTAGGGAGTTACATGTCTATTTCTGTGCTATATGTACCTCAAGTTTATATCCTTTCATTATTTTTTATTCTTTTCTGATGATTTATGGAAGGATTTTTAAACTTAATATCCCAGTTTAATAAGATGACACTTTGGCTGTATTATTCTGTTACAGAATCCTTCTACTGAATTGTTTATAATTCCAATACAAATATATTTTTATAAAAGCTATTTCCCTTCGGTTCTTCTTTATAATTTTCTCATCTTCATATTACCAATAATTTTTATAGTTTTGCTTTCCTTTTTCAAATATTTGATTTTTCTTTAAATCATAACCATTTACAATCCCTAGAGGATTATGAACAACTAGAGCAGAAAATATAGAGAAATAGGGGCTAAAGCCCCAAACTTTTGCTTGTCCTGGTGAATTGAATAGCTGGGTTGAAAATAGTCAAGAACAGACAAGCAGCTGCAGTGAGAATTTCTATCTCCAGATTTTCTGCCATCCATCCCCCCCAAAAAAGCGAATTGCTTATCAAGGAGATACCATGTATCTACTTTTATGAAGTGACTCTCTCCTTTGTTTGTTATCCTCCAGCCCTTGAGAAATGGAGGGAACAGGGAGACAACACAAGCTAATGCATCAGAAAACCATTTTATTCTGGTTTTATGCTCCTTTCTTATCCAGACTCTGGCAGCATCCTGGTGCTTTTCTACATTAGGTTCAATTTATACTAAGCAGTATTAAGCAACAGTAAAATATATTATCTTTTTTATTGAAACATAATTGACAGATAACATTGTATTTGTTTCAGGTGTACAATGTAATGATTCAGTATTTGTATATACTACAAAATAATCATCACATTCTCAACTGTCATCTCTACATTTAGGTCAATTTACGTTAAGCAATAATAAGCACCAGTAAAATATGTTTTCTATTCACCTTACTCAGACTATTATTTAAGTTGAAAATTGCATCTTTCAAAATAACATATTT
Source organism: Mirounga leonina (assembly GCF_011800145.1). Taxonomy (NCBI): domain Eukaryota; kingdom Metazoa; phylum Chordata; class Mammalia; order Carnivora; family Phocidae; genus Mirounga; species Mirounga leonina. The sequence goes on along the minus strand of NW_023270807.1, from coordinate 92,722,600 downwards.
CAGTAGTTGTCACTATATTCTTTACTGGATTATTTTTCTCTTTAGATTTAAAGAGCAACATACAGGAAACGGAGAAACTAAGAGAAAACTAAGTGCTGATATCTCAAGTTTGCTTAATTATATTTCATTGTGGACTAATTCATTCCTTAAGTATTCCACTATTTAATTTTAATATATTTAATTATTTATATGCTTTAAATTTTAATTTTAAAATAATTTAAAAATTCAACTCTGTCCACAAATTTTTTGATACTCCTCCTTTCAGGAGGTGGGGCCTAGTCCCACACCCCTTTTGTGTGGGCTGGACTTAAGCACTTGCTTCTAGCAAATAGAATTAACTGGAAGCAACTATGTATGTCTTTAGGGACTAGATCACAAAAGAGACTGTAGTTTTCTCCTAGCTCTCCTTCTCTCATGGATTATTGTCCGAAAGGGTGAGTTGCCAAATGTGGAGGATACATAAGCATCCTGTGCAGACATCCACATTGTGAAGAACCGAATACTTTTGCTAATAACCATATGGATAAGTCATTTTAGAAACAAATCTTGCAGCCCTAGTCAAGCCTTCAAAAAATGTAGCCCTGGGTGAACTCATGCTTGCAACCTCTGGAGAGATCCTAAGCCAGAACCACCCAGAGAAGCTGTTCCTGAATTCCTAACCAACAGAAAGTCTGGGATAATAAATGTTTTCTCTTTAAAGCCACCAAATTTTGAAGTGATTTGTTAGGCAGCAATAGATAACTAATAAAGCATCTTGAAACTTAATAGGCTAATGCAATTGGGTTTAATTTCTCTATTTTTAGAATATTTGTTATTCTCATTGTTTTTTGAATTAAGAATGGTATATATTTATATATATTATATTTATTATATGTATATATTTATTTATTTAAAGATTTTACTTATTTATTTGAGACATAGTATGAGCAGGAGGGAGAGGCTGAGGGAGAGGGACAAGTAGACTCCATGTTGAGCACAGAGCCTGATGTGGGGCTCGATCCCAGGACTCTGGGATCATGATCTGAGCTGAAGGCAGATGCTTAACCAACTGAACCACCTAGGTGCCCCAAGTATGTGTATTTTGGTAAAAAACCACAAAGCTTTCCCAAAAGTGGACGTGCCATTTTGCATTTACACCAGCAATGAATAAGAATTCCTCTTTCTATGAATCCTCACCAGCATTTGGTGCTGTCAGTATTTGGATTTTGGCCATTCTGGTAGGTGTGTAGTGGTATCTCATTGTTATTTTAATTTGTATTTCCCTAATGACATAAGATATTGAACATCTTTTCATATACTTATTCACCATCTATATGTCTTCTTTGGTGAATTGTCTGTTAAGGTCTTTTGCCCATTTGTTCATTTTCTTATTGTTGAACTTTTAGAATTCATTGTGTATTTTCTATACCAATCCTTTATCAGAGATGTCTCTGTAACTATTTTCTTCCAGTCTTTCTTCGGCCTTTTTGCTTATATTTTTATTCTATTGACAGTGTCTTTTATCAATCTGAAGTTTATAATTTTAATGAATTCCAACTGGACTTCATTAACATTATCAGTTGTTTCTTTCATAGATTATGCCTTTCATGTTGTATCCAAAAAGTCATCTCCATATCCAAGTTTACCTAGATTTTTCTCCTATATTATCTGCTAGGAGTTTGTTAGTTTTGCATTTTACATTTAGGTATATAGTCCAGTTTGAGTTAATTTTTATGAAGCGTGCAATGTCTATGCCTCGATTCATTGTTTTATATAAGGATGTTGTTATTAATACCATTTTTGAAAAGACTGTCTTTTGCCCATTTATTACCTTTGTGTAGCATACTTTTAAAATCATTTTTATTTAGGTGTAATTTATATTATGAATTTAATCAGTTTTAAGTGTAAGATTAGATGAGCTTTGACAAATATGTGCAGCTACCAAAATAATGATAATAAAGAATATCTTCATCACCTGAAATAATTCTCTGGTTACTGTTTGTAGTTAATTTCATTCCCTTAATCCCAAGCAGTGATCTGATTTCAATCACAATAGATTTGTCTTTTTGCCAATTTTATTTAAAAGGAATTATGCAGGGGCGCCTGGGTGGCTCAGTCGTTAAACGTCTGCCTTCCGCTCAGGTCATGATCTCAGGGTCCTGGGATCGAGCCCCACATCGGACTCCCTGCTCAGCAGGAGGCCTGCTTCTCCCTCTCCCACTCCCCCTGCTTGTGTTCCCTCTCTCGCTGTCTCTCTCTCTGTCAAATAAATAAAATCTTAAAAAAATAAGGAATTATGCATTACATTATCTTTTATGTATGTCTTTTCATTTAGAATTTTTTTTTTTGAGATTCATTTGAATAGAGTGAATTAAGTATAATTTGGGGACTTTTAGGTAAAAATCTGCTATAAACATTTGAGGACAGATCTTTCTGTGAACCATGCATTTTCTTCAATGTACACCTACAGTGGAATTTCTGAGTCACATGATGAGTAAACATATAACTGTTCGAGAGATGGTAGAAGAACCCACCGAGGTTACCCTTCTGCATTCTCACCCATAGTGTTTGAGAGTTCCAGTGGCTCCTCCTTCCCATCCTTACCTGCTATCTTCCAAGTCTCTAGTTTTAGCCATTTTGCTGGGTGTAGAGACATCTCACTGTGGTTTTATTTTATATATACCTAGTGCTTAATGGCGCTGGATATCTTTTTAATATACTTATTTTCTGTTTGAATATTTTCCTTGGCAAAATGTCCAATAAAGTATTTTATCCATCTTTATTGCTTATTAAATTTATGACTTGTTATTATTGAAGAGTTCTTTATATATTTTAAATATCTATTTATTTATTTGAGAGAGTGAGAGAGGGAGAGAGTGGCAGAGAGAGAAGGAGAGAGAGAATCCCAAGCGTGCTCCACACCTCCCACAACCAGTGTGGAGCCCTACACAGGACTTGATCTCAGGACTATGAGATCATGACCCTGAAATCATGACCTGAGCTGAAATCAAGAGTTGGAGGCTTAACCAACTGAGCCATCCAGGCACCCCAGTCCTTTATATATTTTAAATAGAAATCCTTTATCAGATATAGATTTGCAAGTATTTTATCCATCTCAGAAGTGATTTTGCATTTTCTTAAGTGTGTTTTGAAAAGCACAAATTTTCATGAAGTCCAAATTTTGTATCCTGTGTAAAGAATCTTTGCATAAACCAAGACCACAATTTTTTTCTCTCTTTTCTTCTAGAAGCTTTACAGTTTGATCGATATAGTCATTTCCATGATCCATTTTGAATTATTATTATTATTATTTTTTAAAGATTTTATTTATTCATTTGAGACACAGAGATACAGACAGAGAGAAAGAAAGCATGAGCAGGGAGAGAGGCAGAGGCAGAGGGAGAAGCAGGCTCCTTGCTGAGCCAGGAGCCCGATGTGGGGCTCAATCCCAGGACCCTGGGATCATGACCTGAGCTGAAGGCAGACGCTTAACCACCTGAGTCACCCAGGTGCCCCTTTTTTGAGTTATTTTTTGCATCATGTGAGTTATAGGATGAAATTTATTCTTTTGTATATAGACGTAAAATGTCTTCAGGATTTTTTTTTCCTTTGGTAAAGACTACCCTTTCCTCATTTTCTTGTCACCTTTTGGAAAATAAATTAACCATATATATCTCATTTGGGCTCTGTAGTCTCTTCCCATTGATCAGTATATTTTCATCCTAACACCACACTGCTATTACTTAAAAAAATGACTTAATTTTTAACCTTGTTTGTAAAGCAAATCATAACTAAACAAAAAAAAAATGAACTCACATATACAATAAAGATCTGTAATGCTTATTTAGAAGTGTTTAGAGAACGCTTGGGGACTTATTTTTCCCCTAAAGAAAAATGAGATACAGTCTTGCTTCATATTAATTAGATTAGGATTCACAAATCTAGATTCTGGCCTTGTTTTCCCAGTAACTGGTGTTTTGCTTTGTTTTTTTTTGCATCTAAACTTGAGAGCCTCTGTTTTCTAACTGTTGAATAATAAAAGCTGGGCCCCAGTATAATTTTTCAGTAATTTTCAATTTTAAATAATTAATCATTATTCCAATTCAGCTCAGACATGCAGAGAAACAAGAAACAAACAAAAAAAAGTAACTGTCACACTTAAAAGAAAAATGAAGGAGAAACTGCAAGTTAATTGTTTTTCTTGAAGCTTTAGAGGGGACTGAGATCACAGGATAAGTAATCAACCTGAAATCTAGAGACTGAGATCTGCAGGGTGAAGCAGAATCTGAGTATTTTCCTACTTGGCACTACTTACGACCATCTAAGCCAGTAAGAGGATACAACTAGAAATTTTTAATACATCTACAAAGGTCAAATGTTCTTGCAAGCTTTTCTTCCAGGAATACCACAAGAAGCTCAAAGGATATTTGGGAAACCCTGAGCAAATTTCCCTTGTGGTGCTGGATAGGGGATGAGACTAGAAGCCACTGTTAAATCTGCCTACAGCACATCTGCGTCTTCCCTTGGACCAAAATATTTAATATTCAGGGTGAAAGACAACAAAATTGTAGACTGAGGGCCCTGGTGGAACCCATTGCATTTGGGGGGCAGGGAAAAGAGAAAAAACAAACCTCTAACTCTCAGGGGAGAGGATGGCATGCCTACCAGAGCCAACATATATCTGAAGGAGAGACAGGAACATTTCTGAAGGTCACATCCTGAGATCCATGTTCAGAAAATCAGAGACCCCTCATCTCTTCTCCGTCTACCCTGGAAGGTGACAACTACCACCTACCATGTGTTGAATACATGTAATCTTGGAATACGGCTGTGATATTGGTAACAGAGTCTCCTGAAGAACAGCACAAAGATGAAACCCAAAGTCAGGGGCACCTGGGTGGCTCAGTCAGTTAAGCATCTGCCTTTGGCTCAGGTCATGATCCCAGGATCCTGGATCGAGTCCCATGTCAGGCTCTCTGCTCAGCCGGGAGCCTGCTTCTCCCTCTGCATGCCTCTGTGTATGTGTGTGTGTGTGTGTGTGTGTGTGAAATAAATAAAATCTTGAAAATAAAAGAAACACAAAGTCAAATAAATACACTAAAAATATAGCAAACTTCAAACTGCTACTAACTTCTGTCTAGGTGAAAACAATTATAAAACCCATATATAGGTATGGTACAGATTTTGGAACTACCAGAAAGGCATTTTTAAAATACCTATGATTGGCGTGCCTGGGTGCCTCAATCCATTGAGCATCTGCCTTCCGCTCTGATCATGATCCCAGGGTCCTGGGATTGAGCCCCATGTCAGGCTCCCTGCTTAGCAGGGATCCTGCTTCTCCCCCTGCTTGTGCTCTCTCTCTCTGTCAAATAAATAAATAAATAAAATCTTTAAAAAGTAAAAATAAATAGCTATGATTAGTATGTTAAAGTTTCTAATGAAAACGATAGGCAACATGAAAGATCAAATTGGTAATTTTAGCAGAGAAATGGAAGCTTAAGGAAAGAATTAAATTGAAATGATAAAAATAAAACAAATAAAGATTAATGATGATTTAGATAGACTCATCAGTAGACTCTGAAGAGACTAGGAATACAACCTAGGAAAGAATTAGCCAGTTTGACAATAAATAGATCAATAGGATTTCCTCCCTACTCACCAAGGTGGGGGAAGGGGGATAATTAAATGCAAAGGGAAAAAAGTGAGGGGAAAAAAAAAGGACACAGGCTCTGAGACCTGTGGAATGATATTAATATCACATACTTTAACATAAATCCAACTGTAACTTCTGAAGGAGAAGAAGAAAGAGGGTAGTGGGATGAAGATATACTTGAAGAAATAACATTCAAGAACATTGCAAATTTTTGACAGACACCAAACAAAATACCTAGAATAAGAAGTATTTGCAATCACAGAAGTGTTTAACAAAACAACATTAAAGGAATAAAATGAAAACTTAGGTGTATCACATTGAAATTTTAAATACAAAAGACAGAGAAAAAATTAAAGACAAGCAGAAAAAAGAGTCAAATTGCTTGGAAAGAAACAATGGTAAGAATATATCAGACCTTGTGCCTGAAACCATGCAAATAAAAATACAATGGAGTGACATTTTTAAATTGCTGAAAGCAAAACTATTTTTTCCACTTTTTGGTGGGAATGTAAAATAGCACAACCACATTTTCAGTTAGTCCGGCGATTTCAATTTTTACTTTCTTTTAGAAAAAATATTTTATTTTGAAATAATTATATTTTAACAAGAAGTTGCAAAGATATAAGATATTAGAGAGGTTCTGTGTATCTTTCACCCAGTTACCCTAAATCGTTAGGTCTTACCTAAGTATAGTACCATACCAAAAGGAGGAAATTGACACTGGTATAATATATGTATACAGATCTATGTCACTTTATAATGTGTAGTCATAAAATCACCACCAAAATCATGATAGAACTATTCCATCCACAAAGATTGCTCTTGTGCTGTCCCTTTATTAGAAGTCATTCCCTCCTTTCTAATGTCTCTAACCCTTGAATACCACAAGTTTGTTCCCCACCTCTGTACTTTTGTCATTCAAGAATGTTATATAAATAGAAGAGCACATTGTGTAACTTTCTGATATGAGATTTGTTCACTTTGCAATGCCCTTGAGATTTATCCAAATTTTTTCATTTGTCAATAGTTTTTTTTTTTTTTAATTACTCTTTAGTATCCCATACTATGGATTTACCTCAGTTTGTTTAACCATTAGCACATTATAGGGCATTTGGATTATTTCTGTTTTGACTATCACAGATAAAACTACTATTAAAAATCACATACAGTTTTTTTTGTGTGTGTGAACTCAAGTTTTCATATCTCTAAGGATATATGTCTAGAAGTATGATTGCTGAGTTATATGGTAAATCTGTATGTAGTTTTTAATCTTCCAGAGGATCTGTACCATTTTATATTCCTACCAGCAATAAATAAAGAAAAAAAAAGTGGGAAAGACATTGGAAATTTAAGGTATATAAACCACTAACAAATTGATAAGAAAAAGAAAAAGAACTCCTCTAAAATGGAAAAAATAATATAAATAACAAATCAGAAAAGAAGAAAATAAAAATGGAAATTAAATGTATGAAAAGATGAGCAACTCAGTAGTAAGCAGGGAATTACAAGCTCACATACAGTAGATATTATTTCATAGTAACAAGTTGGCAAGAAATTTAAAACCCTCGAAATAGCAAATATTTGTAACAAGGTCAAGCCATTGAAACTTTTTATGTTTCTTGCAGAATTGTCTTTGGTTATCACCACCTTGAGGCGCAATTTGGCAATATCTGGTGAAGTTGAAGATGCAGCTAAAAGACAATTTACTGGAAACATCATGTCCTTTTGACCTACCTGAGTTTGCCTACTGCTACTGTAAACAGCTACTGACCTGCTAGTATACTGATCTAACCTCATCTGCCTGGATCCTCCTTCTCTGGTTGAGCCCTTCTACCAGAAACAAATGGGACATCAATAATGGATGTGGGAGTAGTCAAGAAGTGCCTGTATTATTATGAACAACTATATGGAAACAAATTAGATAATCTGGGAGAAATGGATGCATTCCTAGAGATGTGTCAACTACTAAAACTGAATCAGGAAGAAATAGAAAACTTGAATAGACCTATAACCACTAAGGAAATTGAAGCACTAATCAAAAATCTCCCAACAAACAAGAGCCCAGGGCCAGATGGCTTCCCAAGGGAATTCTACCAAACATTTAAAGAAGAATTAATACCTATTCTTCTGAAAGTGTTCCAAAAAATAGAAATGGAAGGAAAACTTCCAAACTCGTTTTATGAGGCCACCATTACCTTGATCCCAAAACCAAAGACCCCATCAAAAAGGAGAATTACAGACTAATATCCTTGATGAACATGGATGCAAAAATTCTCACAAAAATACTAGCCAGTAGGATCCAACAGTACATTAAAAGGATTATTCACCACGACCAAGTGGGATTTATCCCTGAGCTGCAAGCCTGGTTCAACATCTGCAAATCAATCAATGTGATACAATACATTAATAAAAGAAAAGAACAAGAACCATATCATCTTCTCAATAGATGCAGAAAAAGCATTTGACAAAGTATAGCATCCTTTCTTGATCAAAACTCTTCAGAGTATAGGGATAGAGGGTACATACCTCAATATCATAAAAGCCACCTATGAAAAATCCAGAGCGAATATCATTCTCAATGGGGAAAAACTGAGAGCTTTCCCCCAAAGGTCAGGAACACAGCAGGGATGTCCACTATCCCCACTGCTATTCAACATAGTATTAGAAGTCCTAGCCACAGCAATCAGACAACAAAAAGAAATAAAAGGCATCTGAATCGTCACAGCAGAAGTCAAACTCTCACTCTTTGCAGATAATATGATACTTTATGTGGAAAACCCAAAAGACTCCACCCCAAAACTGCTAGAACTCATACAGGAATTTAGTAAAGTGGCAGGTTATAAAATCAATGCACAGAAATCAGTGGCATTCCTATACACCAACAACAAAACAGAAGAAAGAGAAATTAAGGAGTCAATCCCATTTACAATTGCACCCAAAACCATAAGATACCTAGGAATAAATCTAGCCATTGAGGCTAAGTATCTGTACTCAGAAAACTATAAAATACTCATGAAAGCAATTGAGGAAGACACAAAGAAATGGAAAAAACATTCCATGCTCATGGATTGGAAGAACAAATATTGTGAAGAGGTCAATGCTACCTAGAGCAATCTACACATTCATTGCAATCCCTATCAAAATACTATCCACTTTTTTCAAAGAAATGGAACAAATAATCCTAAAATCTATATGGAACCAGAAAAGACCCCGAATAGCCAGCGGAATGTTGAAAAAGAAAAGCAAAGCTGGTGGCATCACAATTTCGGACTTCAAGCTCTATTACAAAGCTATAATCATCAAGACAGTATGGTACTGGCACAAAAACAGACACATAGATCAATGGAACAGAATAGAGAGCCCAGAAATGGACCCTCAACTCTATGGTCAACTCATCTTCGACAAAGCAGGAGAGAATGTCCAATGGAAAAAAGACAGTCTCTTCAACAAAGAGTGTTGGAAAATTGGACAGCCACATGCAGAAGAATGAAACTGGACCCTTTCCTTACAGCACACACAAAAATAGACTCAAAATGGTTGAAAGACCTAAATGTGAGACAGGAGTCCATCAAAATCCTTGTGGAGAATACAGGCAGCAACCTCTTCAACCTCCGCCGCAACAGCTTCTTAGAAACATCGCCAAAGGGAAGGGAAGCAAGGGCAAAAATGAACTGTTGGGACTTCATCAAGATAAAAAGCTTTTGCACAACAAAAGAAATGGTCAACAAAACCAAAAGACAACTGACAGAATGGGAGAAGATATTTGCAAATGACATATCAGATAAAAGGCTAGTATCCAAAATATATAAAGAACTTATCAAACTCAACAGCCAAAGAACAAATAATCCAATCAAGAAATGGGCAGAAGACATGAACAGACATTTTTCCAAAGAAGACATCCAATGAGCAACAGACACATGAAAATTGCTCAACATCGCTCGGCCTCAGGGAAATCCAAATCAAAACCTCAATGAGATGCCACCTCACACCAGTCAGAATGGCTAAAATTAACAAGTCAGGAAATGACAGATGTTGGCGAGGATGAGGAGAAAGGGGAACCCTCCTACACTGTTGGTGGGAATGCAAGCTGGTGCAGCCACTCTGGAAAACAGTATGGAGGTTCCTCAAAAAGTTGAAAATAGAGCTACCCTATGATGTAGCAATTGTTCTAATGGGTATTTACCCCAAAGATACAAATGTAGGGATCTGAAGGGGTACATGCACCCTGATGTTTATAGCAGCAATGTCCACAATAGCCAAACTATTGAAAGAGCCAAGATGTCCATCGACAGATGAATGGATAAAGAAGAGGTGGTATATATATACAATGGAATATTATGCAGCCATCAAAGGAATGAGATCTTGCCATTTGCAACGACGTGGATGGAACTGGGAGGGTATTATGCTGAGCGAAATAAGTCAATCAGAGAAAGACATGTATCGTATGATCTCACTGATATGAGAAATTTTTAATCTAGGGAAACAAACTGAAGGTTGCTGGAGTGGTGGGGTGTGGGAGGGATGGTGTGGCTGGTGATGGACATTGGGGAGGGTATCTACTATGGTGAGCGCTGTGAATTGTGTAAGACTGTTGAATCACAGACCTGTACCTCTGAAACAAATAATACATGGGTATATTAAAAAAAAAAAAGATAGTAGAAGGGAGAAATGAAGCGGGGGCAATTGGAGGGGGAGACAAACCATGAGAGACTATGGACTCTGAGAAACAAATTGAGGGTTCTAGAGGGGAGGTGATGGGGGGATGGGTTAGCCTGGTGATGGTTATTAAAGAGGACACGTACTGAATGAGCACTCGGTGTTATGCGCAAACAATGAATCATGGAACACTCCATCAAAAACTAATATATAATGTATGTTGATTAACATAACATAATTTTTTAAAAAGTGCCTATGTTAACAGTGGTGTGACATCCTTTTTTTAAAAAATATATAATTTGTTTTACAGAAGGCGCTTTGTTTTTAAAGATTTCTTATTTATGTGAGAGATAGAGCGAGCGAGCACATGTGATGGGAGCCACGGGAGGGGCAGAGGGTGAAGTGGACTCCCTGCTGAACAGGGAACCAGATGCGGAACTTGATCCCAGGACCCTGAGATCATGATCTGAGCCGAAGTCAGACGCTTTACCGACTGAACCACCCAAGCACCCCTGACAACCCTTAACATAGGAGATGGAAAGGCAGCTACATGTTCCAGCCTCCTTGGACTCTGACAGAATAATCCTGAGGCATGTTCCGTACCATCCCCAGAGGTTTTGCATCCCTGTGGCTCGGTGTGGTATTCAGCTTGTTAAAACATATTTTATTGCCCATTCTCTCTTTCCTGTTTTCCTTTCCCTATTTTCTCATTTGTGGTGCCTGGGATATTCTCCAAAACAAATTGTCTGTATCCAAATTCTTGACTCAGTTGGATTTGGCAGGGCAGGGGGTGGGAGGGTGTCAAACTAAAACAGAGTAGAATGTTCATTGCAGCATGGTTTGTAAGAGTGAAAAATTGAAGATATTTTATTTTGTTTTTTCACATTATCTTATCAAAATAAATCAAGATATTTTTTCATCTAGAGGAATTAAGTATTTGTATCAGTTTAATACTCCCTGAATCTTTTAAATCAAATTTATAATCTTAGATAGGATCAATACAAGCTGTACCACAGTTTGGCGTTAAGTATAGAGCACACATTCAAGTGACTATCAAGTAATAGGATTAAATGCATGCTTGGAAATAAATACAGATATCAAGTTTTGAGTGAGTGACCATGGTAATGTTCATTCCAAGACAATTCTGACAAATCAGCTAGTAAGTAAAATTGTATTTTCTTTGGTGAATCAACAATTCAGTTTTATTATACTTTGTATTAGTCTGCTCAGGCTGCCATAACAAAATAGCACAAATTGAGTGGCTTAAACAACAGAACTTTATTTTCTCACAGTTCTGGTGACTGGGAGTCCAAGATCAAGGTGCCAGAATGGTTGGTGTCTGGTGAGAGCTCTCCCCTTGGGTCATAGCAACTGCCTTTCTGTTTCGTGTCTACATGACCTCTTTGTACACACTTGTGGGGGTAGGGGTGGGGCACGAGGGAAAGGGAGAGGCAGACAGGGAGAGAAAGAACCCATTACCCATTGGTCACTAAGAGGCTTTTGAAATTATATACAAATAAATTACTTTTTTAATCTCGATCTTGGCTTCTAAGAATTTATTACAATCTGTAATCATATGTAGAATAAATGATTTGGAAGAAAACTTTGAGATTATTCACTCTAACCACCCAATGCAAGAGCTAGCTTTATGTGTTTTTGGTAAGGTATTAAAATTTTATTGTATCTCTAGGCACAGGAAGCAGCAAATTATATTTACTTGAATATTTAGAAAAATCATCCTAATATTGACCCATAATATATGTTCTTATAATACCCATACATTAGCCTATAATATATACTCTTATAATATCCATACAGTAGACCTAAATCTATCATCTTAAAAATGATGTTCTCTGCTTCCACATATCATATAATTTATGTTCATGGTAATTCTAGCCCTAGAACAACTCAGGTGTCTAAACTGAACACTGTAATATGCATATTGCCTGTCAATTAACATATATCTTTCTATGAGTTTCTCATAAAGAGTATTAAATCACTATAGAAACTATCTTTTTATGCTATGTCAGTATGTCATTTCAAAATTAAGGTTGTTTGGTTGGTTGTTGTTGTTGTTTTGGTAAAAGGAAGGGAAAGAGAAAGAGAAAAATCACTTGATTTTATTCTCCCCTCCTCTCCTTTGGGATATAGTGTTGCTGCTATTGTTGAATAGTTGATATAGGGTAAGTCTAGAAAAATATGTTATTGTAAGTTCAATGATTATCACATTGAACACGAGATACCATTATTATTATTATTTCTATTCATTATTTTCAGAGATTGGATTCCTATTGCATTTCAGTGTTCTTCTAGATATTGTTCTTAAATTATTATCTCTAACTTCCTAAGTTATTTCCTACTTCCCATGGGCATAAAGATGGGAACCCACATATCCTGACTTTCTTGCCCTTGAAGTTTCACTGGTGAGAAGCTATCTCATGAAATAGTATGAGTGGAAGCCATTGCTCTCAGCTGGTACTTGAAATAAATAGGTGGCCTTTGGAAGATGGTGGATGTGGGTTTGTGTCCATAGGTCTAGGGAATCCTCACAATTACCCTGTGTGGTGTGGTAGGCAACTGAAATCACGAATGGCTTCTGAGATTCCTTCACTTAGGGATTTCTCGAAAGCAGCTTTTCTGACCTTCATCCCTCCACTTTCTTTTTTATTGTTATGTTAATTACCATACATTACCTCATTAGTTTTTGATGTAGTGTGCCATGATTCATTGCTTGCGTATAACACCCAGTGTTCCATGCTGTGCGTGCCATCTTTAATACCCATCACCAGGCTAATCCCCCCACTTTCCAACAGTTGTCTTGGCTGCTAGTTCTGTGTTTTAAACTCTCAGATTTTAATGACTGAGACCTAACTGTTCAATAGTGGATATTTGGCATTCCTTGATACTGCTAGTAAGTGCTTGTGTTTTATTCATAGTTTATATGATTCTGTGAGAAAAATCCCAGAATTAAAAAGAAATGGGGGGGCGCCTGGGTGGCTCAGTTGGTTAAGCGACTGCCTTCGGCTCGGGTCATGATCCTGGAGTCCCGGGATCGAGTCCCGCATCGGGCTCCCTGCTCGGCAGCGAGCCTGCTTCTCCCTCTGACCCTCCTCCCTCTCATGCTCTCTATCTCATTCTCTCTCTCAAATAAATAAATAAAATCTTTAAAAAAAAAAAAAAGAAAAAGAAATGGGTCCTGTTAACTGTGTACCTCCATCATACCCAAAGCTCTCATTGTTTTTCTCGCTATTTCAAAAACTCTTTTTTAGAATTTCAAAAACTTGATGCTAGTGGATTTTGTAATGTCAAAAACTGAGAAAATATGTAATGAAATAAAATTAATATACTATCAAAACATTTTGACAAAGACTCTCTTCTGGGCCAAATTCTAGACTGGCTCCTCAGAACCTGAGTGGGCCTCATCCTTGAACATGTCCTCTACAGTCCAGTTTTAGCTAGAATCCTGCTAAGTGGGTTTAGTGGGAATCCCCCACCCTTGATATGTGATCACCCTGGATATCTGATCAAATTACTCATCTCTACTATTTTTCGAGTGATATCTGTTCACTCCAGCCTGTCCTAAGCAAGAATCGTGTTAGGTCTATTAAGCCAGGATCCCCACTTATCTCTGATGTTTCACATAGTAATTTTCCATCCGTCAGTCCCCTCAACCTGCTCCTTGGATATAAACCCCACTTGTCCATATTGTATTTGGAATTGAGCCCAGTTACATACTGAGGTCTCTTTTCTCCTATTGTAAGAGTTCCTGAGTAAAATTTGTTTTGTTTTGTTTTTCCTGCTTTAACTACTGTCTAGCTCTGTTTTTTCCTTGACAACTTAGTTTTATATTATTTTATTTCTTCTCAAACTTTATATTATAAAAGTCAAAAAATGAAATTAATCCAACATTGGGAAAACATTGAAAAAAATGAGATAAAAATATCACCCTCCCTGTGATCTTGGCAAAAATAATAAGATATGATGGACCATGGAGGACTCTTCGAGTCTTCCAAATAAAATAGCAAATGTAAAGTTACATTGCATCACTTGAGGGATGACAAAGGTTAGTGTTCTCATCATCCAGTGAACACTTTTGTGGTTAAGTTGAAGGGCAAATATTTAATAAATGACAACAGAGACTAGCTCTTGCTGAAATAACCCTGGCTTATATAGTTAAATGATTTTTTAAAAGTTCTGTCATTGGGAAAAAAATAAACTTATTTTAAGATTTCACTTTACTCTCGTATAATTGTTACCATTCCTGATTTCACCTAAATTATGGCAAGGATTAATTGGAGACCCTAAGCTCTGAAGGAGGTAGCTTAACTCTTTTTCCAGAATTCACTAACCACAAGTCCTAGAAAACTATGAAGAGCAAGTTTCACATTTCTGGCCTCATTTAAGGCTGAAATCATTTTGGAAGGAAATTCTGAAGAGCTTAGGAAAAACATTCAAAATTTCAATTTCTTCTTTGAGACCTTGGAATCCTGCCCGTTAATAATCTCCATGCTCTTTGCTTAGAATTTACCCACAGCACCAACTGACAGGAAATTGCCCATCACCCTCCACCCTCCCAGCAAGATTGTGCCAAAACACTCATCAGAGACCACAGTCACAAAAATAGATCCAATTGACGACTATGCAGTGACTAAGAAACGGATGTACCAATTTAAGCTATCTTTATCCTTTTTTTCCTTGTTTTGATGGTGGTGGTAAAAAGAAAGAAGGCTACATAATAGCATCTGGGCCAACAGCTTGTATACCAAGTCCAGCCCTATGTAATTTCAAATATTTGAGTTCTTATAACATCCCTGAAAAGCGTGGTTTACAATACAAACACCACAGACATACAGTACAGAACATCTAACTACAGTCGTGCTGCCGGGCAGAGCTTGCAGCAATAGCAACAATAATAAAAGAAAATTCTCTTTGTACAGCTGAATGGCTGCACTAGAATTTTCAGTGTTCAGATGTAATTAGAAAACAGCTGTGAAGGAAAATCAATTGTTCTTGGTAGTCAATGGCTAATTTTCCACAATCAAAATAAAGAATGCAATATGACGTGTTTGTAATGAGCAAGTAATTGTTTCTCTTTCGTTTATTGTTTTAACATTTTTCCCTTTACTTGTGGGAGCTGTCATTTGCTTGCTTTAGGACAACTTCTCCAAGTCTTTGCTTCTCCCACCCATATTTAAATACTAGCAACTGCCAAATAGGCTATATTGTCCAGCTCAGTTTACTCAAGAGTGCCTTGTTTATGATGGTGATTTGTGGACTAGCAAGGCAAGGCTGTCCTTGCTTCTATGAATCCACAATAAAGCTTCCATAAATGGGATGATGATTAAACACTAGCATTTATTCATGGATTTAACTTTGATTCATCCCGCAAAGGTCTCATGTGTCAAAAAGATGCAGTTCCCAGAATTCATTGACCTGCTGCTCTAAGTTCCTCTGCATTGCAAAACAAAACTAAACTAAAACAACCACATGACCCTTTTTTATATCCTTCTTCTGTCATTAGCATAGACAGGAAGGGATTGCCGCAGCAGATGGATAGAAAAGTAAACCTCTATGGTGCACATTTGGAATAAAGATAGATGGGAAATAAACTAAAATGCTACAATAGGCTAATGAGAGTAAAATTGTTTTATCATGCAAAAGAGTCTGGTTGAGAAACACCAGGAGGAATAACACTCCTATGCTGCTTTCAGCTGATAAAAAAAGAAAAAAAATACTGATATTATTTGGTGAAATTAACCTTTATATTATTCCTTTTTTATGCTTCTGTTTTTGTGGAGCGTTCTTTGTAAGTGAATATAATGGTAATTTAAGAGAGTGAAATGAATAGTAAATAAGAGTTGAATTTCAGTTGCTGTGTGATTTTGGGACCATGCCTAAATACTAGTTTCCCTCTATTTCTTTATAAGAGAAAGATGATAATAAATAACTGAATGTGGAATCTTCCTTTTCCTAATAACTATGATATGAACTCCACTACTGTATTAATTAATATTTGCAAAAATTTAGAGTTCTGGAGGAAAGGCATCCTTCAGCCTTTCAAAAGTACATAATTATTGAACAATAACCAATAAGTGATAACTATCTTCAGCATGTCCATTTATGCCTGTGATTGACAAATGTTTGAAAGTATAGTTGAATTTTTGTCAACTTTTTTGTCTTCAGAGAGCCTGCTCCAGAATTTGTGTGGTGTTTATTAAATATTCTATTTTATGGGCTCAAAAAATATATAGAACAAAGTAGCAGGAAACTGTTTTTATGAAGCAATCTAAATTATTGAGTGGGAACTAAATTTTTAAAACCATTTTTTATAATTCAAAGTTTGTGAATATTATACATTATAAACTGAAATGCATTTTTCAAATGATTAAGACAGCATGTGACTTTTCTTATGAGATTTTGGGGGCCACTATCCTCTGTGATTATTTATCTACCTACTTTTCATACTTTGCCATTTCAGGAAGAATACCAGTAACTTAATATTCACGATACTCCACATGAATCTCAAACTTCTACAATTATTTACCTCTGCTTTTCTTACCCTCAGCACAGAATTCCCTTTCCTTCCACTTCCCATATTTTGGGAAAAACACTGCATGCAATGTCAAGAGATGTTTGATTGATTTTAAATTTGTTTTTAAGACTGGAATGTTATATGTACAGTTTTAGACTTGTGTAAGAAAATCAATGGAAATTGGGTTGGAAGATGAAACAATAGAACAGAACTCAGGAAAGAGGCAATATGTTTGAAAGCCATTTAGGTGGTATAATTAAAATATATATTGTAGAACCTGACAACCAATTGAAGGAGAAACATAAAAGAAGAATGGAGTTCTCTAAATTTTCCAGGATGGTAGCTATTATATTATCACATACAACATGTATGTAGTATATCACATACTTCCTACATGTAACCACAAGTTTCCACACCTGCCACCTTGGCTGAATATCTGGTAAAAATCTGTTCTCTACTGGTCACAAGCATATGACTGATAGTGTGTTATTTATAGTTTATCTTTCAGAAATTTAAAAATTGTGAGACAGTACCCAGAGAGTGAAGGCTTTTAGAGTTAAATTAGATTTACTTCATGACAATCTGAAAAGGAGGCAAATATCCAACTCCTGCTGCTGTGATCCCAGATCTTTTCTTCCTTTGCTTTCCTGAGGGGTTGTTTCTTCAGTTCCTCCTTTGATTTTATGATCAACACAAGAACTTTTCCAAGAAGTTCTAATCACTCAAATTTCCCCTTTATTTTGTTCAATTGGTTTCTGGTACATGGAACTCACATATGTTAAAGTAATAAATAAATTAGTACCTGAGAGTAGGTTGCCAACAATGCATCATCAGTGAAAAGTATATGGTTTGGGTATCCTTCATATCAGACCAAGAGATGGCCATAAGGGAAAACAAAGTACAGATAAACACCCACTGGATAGTAATATACTGGTCATGATTGGCAGTGGCAAAATATCCAGCCAGATCTTGATTTCTAATCCCTTGAGACTATATCCCTACTGACAGAAGCTCTGTGGAAAAGGTAGCTGCTTCCCATACTGGTTTTTATAGGACATAAGCAGTCGCAGAACCATGGAGAGAAATGGTTGCTTCAGATACATTGGAACATTTAACACAAAGAATAACAAGCCCAAATTTTGAAAATCTTGCATGAAATAATGGAATGAAACCTAAGCTGGACTCTATGCAGGGCCAAAAAATAAATATGGACTCCTTTGACAATAGAATAACAGGGATAAAATCCAGATTCAGAGGTTTATTCTAAATGTTGTTGAAATAGTACAGAAGTTAGACATAGTACACAACTCAAATTGGTTTGTTATGTAAAATTTGGGTGGTAATTAGAATACACTACCAGTCAACTACATTAGGGATATCTTGGAATATGCAGATAATTTAGAGAGGCTTCTCACTGCCAATGACCTATATTCTCCAGCTGAAGAAGTTGCTATTTTATATTCTTTGTTAACAGAAGATGTGATTCTTTCCTAGAAGGAGATAATTATTCTCAGAAATTCCATATCCAGGGCCACATTTCTCATTGATACTCTTTGCTGGGTTAATAAAATCCAATTTCAACATGGTCATAAAAATAACATACATAAATAACTTGGGTAGAGAAATTACATATATCAGTAATTACAGGAATTAGGTACAGCATGTCATCAAAAATCTTATGGGATTTTGCTCAGCGACAGTGAATATAATTTTTAAACAGGTTGTTTTTTTTTTTTTTTTCTACACATGTACTGGCAGATAATTATCTATTATTTGCTTGGGAAACTATATGGCTGAAACAAACCTGGAATGAATATTGATCTCCATTGTGCTCCATATTTTAAAATTTAAAACTCTCTGTGTAATATAAAGAATGCAGGGCAATGACAATGGGAAATGAGGCTGTTGAATTAAATCTTTCTTCTGTACACCCCACCTAGTCTATATTCAGCTCCCGCATCCCTACCCATATGTCTTCTGTTACATAAGTTGAAATGTTTCTGTTCCTACATAAGGCCAATTCCTCCACATGTACTCTGGGTTCCCTCTTGTCTACTCAAGAATGTAGCTCCTGTAATTAACTTTCCACACTCCTTCATCATTAAGTTCTCCTCTCTACTACATCATTTTTGTCATTTATAAAAATTTCTAATCTTTTTTTTTTAAGATTTTATTTATTTATTTGAGAGAGAGAATGAGAGAGAGCACATGAGAGGGGGGAGGGTCAGAGGGAGAAGCAGACTCCCCGCTGAGCAGGGAGCCCGATGCGGGACTCGATCCAGGGACTCCAGGATCATGACCTGAGCTGAAGGCAGTCGCTCAACCAACTGAGCCACCCAGGCGCCCTAAACATCTCTAATCTTAAGAAAATATTAAAAATAAATCTCACCATGTAACCCCACCAGAAATTCAACCCTGATTCTTAGCTTTTGTTAATAACAAAATTATGTCCTCTACTGCCTCTCCTCCTATTCTTTCTTGTGACCTCTTCAATTCAAAATTTATTCTCACTACCCAATATGAATAAGTCTTCTTAAAATCACCAATGATATCTGTATTGCCAAATTTGAAACTCAAATTTTAATAATTTAAAGTACATACCTGAAACTGGTGATCACCCCTTCTTAAAACAGTTCATGTGGTGTCAGGACATCACTTTTTCTTGGTTCATTATTCCTCCTAACATCTTAGCTTCTTTTTCTTTATCTTATTGAATCTAAATTTAGAAATGCTCCAAATTCTATCATTGATCATCTTTTCTTTCTACATTTATCTTCTAGCTGATTTTATCTAGTCCCATGACTTTAATGCCATGAAAAAAGTGATGTCTTCTAAAACTTATGTTTCAATTTCTAATCTTTTTCCTGAAATTCAGTTTCTTATTGACAAATAATGTTTGCTTAGATGTTTGATAGTCTTATTAATGTTACCTTGTCTGATGTCAAATTCTGTATTTCTTTTCCTAAATCTCCAAATCTTTTCCCGAGAGTTAATGTTCTCATTAAACCACATTTATATATTCATTTACTATTGGGCTTTTTTTTCCAGATTGGGCTCTTACAAATAATGCTAATGTGAATATTTTTTGAACATCTTTGGAAAATATGTATGCTTTTGTCCTAGGTTTCTGTATTGAAGTGGAATTGGGAGATATGCACAAGATAAACTTTAATAGGTAAGGGCCAAAAGATTTCCGAAGTGGTATACAGATTTGCACACCACAGGCAGTGTATGAGCTCTTAACCTGAGGCATGTTCTGACCAATACTTGGTACTTTGTATTTTTTTTTTTATTTTGTCATTACAGGTGATTAATAGTATGTAGTTGTCCTTTAATGCACATTTCCCTCATCACTATTGAAGTTATACATTTTTATGTATGTCTGTTGGCTATTTGGCACTCTGTAAGTACCTGTTAAAACTTTTGCTCAGCTTTTATAGGATTGACAATTATTTTCTAAAAGTTATTTGAATATTATGGATACCAGTCCTTTGTCAAAATTGTGCATTACAAACATTTTCTATATCTAAGGCTTGTCTCATGTTCTTTTCAAGGTGTAAATATAGTTAAGTTTATATTTTTCCCTTTATTGTTATTGATATTTGTGTCCTGTTTATCAAATTTTGTCTACTTCAAAGTCAAAATAATATTCACCTGTATTTATATTTATTTTTTTATTTTATTTTTTTTAAAGATTTTATCCATTTATTTGAGAGAGAGAGAATGAGAGAGAGCACATTGGAGGGGGGAGGGTCAGGGAGAAGCAGACTCCCCACCGAGCAGGGAGCCCAACGCGGGACTCCATCCAGGGTCTCCAGGATCATGACCTGAGTGGAAGGCAGTCACCTAACCAACTGAGCCACCCAGGCGCCCCACCTGTATTTATATTTAGATATATAATCCACTTAGAATTAATTTTTGTGTATAGTTTGTGAATAGGGATTAATATTACTTTCTTTTCACTGGCATTACACTGACCTGATAGATCAGTTTAAGAAGTGTGGAAACACTAACGATACTAAGTGTTCAAATCCATGACCCTTTACCTCTCCTTTTATTTAGGTCTTCTGTAATTTAGCTCAATAATATTTTATAATTTCAGTATAAATCTTGGTTTATCTTTCATTAAGTTTATTGCTAGATATTAGCAATACCTATTAGCAAGCCCATTATAAGTTGATTCACTTCTAAATTTTAGTTAATTTTTATCTATTGCTGGTATAGAGATAATTCTTGCAAATTGGTCTTCTATCTAACAACTTGCTAAATTACACACTCTAATAATCTGTAGGTTCTTAGGAATTGTTATGATCATATAATTTGTGAAAAAATAATTTTATTTCTTCCTTCTTAATCCTTATACCATCCACTTATTTTACTTGCCTTATTGTAATGTCAAAGACTTACTTGTACAATGCCACCTAGAAATGGAGATAGAGACTACCTGGTTGGCATTCCTGACCTCAGGGTAATGTTTAAAATTTTTATTATTAAGTGTAATGTTTGAAGTATGCTTTCTGTAGTTACATTTAAAGGCAATAGAAGAATTATAGAAGAATTAAAAAAAACTCTGTTTAAATGTCAAAAATAGAATTATGCTATGATACATGCATATACACATATATAGTACATATATATGTACACATATAGAGTATCCATTTATCTATTGATAGACACTTGGGCTGCTTTCATAATTTGGCTATTGTAAATAATGCTGCAATAAACATAGGGGTACATGTTTCTCTTTGAATTAGTGCTTTTGTATTTTTGGATAAATACCCAGTAGTGTGATAACTGGATCATAGCACAATTCTATTTTTGACTTTTTGAGGAACCCCCATACTGTTTTCCACAGTGCCTGCACCATTTGCCTTCCCACCAGCAGTGTGTGATGGTTCCTTTTTCTCCATAGCCTCACCAACACTTGTTGTTTCTTGTGTTTTTGATTTTAGCTATTCTGGCAGATGTGAGGTAATATCTCATTGTGTTATTTATTTTATTTTATTATGTTATGTTAATCCCCATACATTACATCATTAGTTTTAGATGTAGTGTTCCATGATTCATTGTTTGTGTATAACACCCAGCTCCATTCAATACATGCCCTCCTTAATACCCATCACCAGGCTAACCCATCCCCCCCACCCCCCTCCCCTCTAGAACCCTCAGTTTCTTTCTCAGAGTGCATAGCCTCTCATGGTTCATTTCCCCCTCCGATTCCCCCCTTTCATTTTTCCCTTCCTACTATCTTCTTTTTTTTTTTTAACATATAATGTATCATTGTGGTTTTGATTTGCATTACCCTGATGATGAGTGATGTTGAACATCTTTTCATGTGTCTGTTGGATATCTGTATGTCTTGAAATGTCTGTTTATGTCTTCTGCCCATTTTTAAATTGGATTATTCATTTTTTGGAGTGTTGAGTTGTATCAACTCTTTATATATTTTGGATACTAATGCTTTTTCAGATATGTCTTCTCTCATTCAGTAGGTTGCCTGTTAGTTTTGTTGGTTGTTTCCTTTGTTGTGAAGAAGATTTTTATTTTGATGCAGCCCAAATACTTTATTTTTGCTTTTATTTCTCTCGCCTCAGGAGTTATATCTAGAAAAGTTTTGCTTTGGCTAATGTGAGAGAAATTATTGCCTGGCTCTCTTCTAGGATTTTTATCGTTTCAGGTCTCCATTTTGGTCTATGATCCATTTTGAGTTTATTTTTGTGCATGGTATAACAAAGTGGTCCAGTTTCATTCTTTTGAATGTAGCTGTCCAGTTTTCCTAATACCATTTGTTGAAGAGACTGTCTTTTTCCCATTGCATATTCTTGCCTCCCTATTTGGGGTCATTTTGGTTCCATACAAATTTTAGGATTGTTTGTTCTAGTTCTGTGAAAAAATGCTATTGATATTTTGCTAGAGAGTGCAGTAAATCTGTAGTTTGCTTTGAGTAGTATAGATATTTTAACAATATTTGTTTTTCCAATCCATGAGTATGGAATGTCTCTCCATTTGTTTGTGTCATTTTCATGTTCTTTCATCAGTGTTTTATAGTTTTCAGAGTACAGGTATTTCACTTCTTTGGTTAAGTTTATTCCTAGAATTTCTCTTTTTAATAATATTTTTATGACATTTGAGCAATAAACGTATCCATTTTCAAACAATGACTTAGAAAGAGCTGTTTCTTTTCTAATCCTGAAAGGAGTTATTTATGATCGCTGCTACTTCCTTCTTAAAATATGAGTTCATTCTCCAGTTAAACTAATTTGTTTTGAAGATTACCTTCTGGGAAATTTGAAAGATTCCATTTCTTTAATAAATAATGTCTCTTTAGATTTTCTGTTTTTTTGGTCAATTATAGAGAATCATGTTTTTTTCTAAAAATCTGTTCATCTCATCTAAATTTTAAAATTTTACATAAAGATGTTTGAACCTGCTTATCATCTTTTGTCCATTGGATCTGTAATGATACATTCTTTTTCATGTCACCTATTTTTGATTTGTGTTTTTATTTACTTTTCTTGATTAGTCTTGCTATAAGTCTCTATTTTGTTAAAAAGTATTATTAAACCATATTTGGTAACTTTTCATTTTGCCAGCATGTTTTATCATCCATTGCTTTACTGAATGTTTGTGCCCCCTTCTCTAAATTCCAATTCCCAATGATGGTATTTGGAGGTGGGGCCTTTGGGAGGTGATAATGGAACCCTCATGAATGGGATTGGTCCCCTTCTAAAAGACCACAGAGAGCTCCTTCACCCTTTCCACCAGGCAAGGACACAGTGAGAGTATGGCTGTCTGAATCAGGAAGCAGGCCCTCACCAGATGCTGATTCCGCCTGTACCTTGATCTTGGACTTCCTAATACACAGAACTGTTTATATGCCACCCAATCTATGGTATTTTTGTTATACTAGCCCAAAACTACTAAGACACTCATTGAGAGGCATGTAATAAAATTTCCCAACATGATTATATATTTGTCTATTTAACTATTTTGAAGCTTTTTCTTAGGTGTCTCCAAATTCAGAATTATTTAATCTTCCTGGTGAATTAACTATTGGACAGTATCCTTATAAATCACTTCTTGACTCAAAGTTATTGTATTTGATATTAATATAGATTTTGCTATAGGTTAGTATTTGTACTATCATTTACTTTCAGCCTTTTTGAGCTCAGCTGGAAAATCTGCAGAGCACAGGGCTCAAGCTTACTTCTTTGCCTTCTCATTCCTGAGATCTTATTTCTGTGCCGTAGTTTTACTGACAGGTCTCACCTCCAATTTTGCCTATTTAATCATGTGAGATGTCCAAAATTATTCTGGTTTTGTGGCTCTTGACATTGGCTTTCTGCAGCATATTTGCTGAAGAACCCGCAAATTTGCTTGGAGAAACAGACATAAAATGTCAGCTCACTTCTCTGTGATTCCCTTATCTCTGACACCTTGACACCTCCAGTTCTGTGAAACTCATCAGTTCTTTTATGTCTTCATTTAAAAAAAAAATTATCCAACTTTTCTTACTGTTCTTGCTTGAGACATTGGTGTAATGCAAACAGTCCCATCATGGTCAGAAAAAAAGGTGTTAGAGTAATCTTTTAAAAATACATTCATCACATCAGTCCTTTACTCAGAACATTAACATCACACTGAAAGTCAAAGTCATTACTAAGGCGTAGAGTCTCTATGATCTTGACACTCAGATCTAATATGCTAGTACTCATCTACTTCACTCTTCATTGTGCTTCAACCATTTTGACCTTTTTTTCCTACTCCTTGATATTCCAAGATTAGCATATACTGTTTGCATTTCCTGAAATGTCATTCTCAAATATTTGCATGACTCATTTCTTCTCTATATTTAGTTCTCTGGTCTAAGGCCATTTTATACAAGGCCTGCTACATCAGTTCATATCCTCCTGATGTTGTTTTATTTATCTTAATAACCCTGTTTCCACCTGTTATAACAGATCTTATTCGTATTTATTCAGTGTTTCTGTCTCTCTTTTCATAGTTTTTATACTTCATAAAAATAGGCACCATGTCTCCTTTGGTCACTGCTCAATATCCAGCATTTGCAAAATTTTCTGGTAGTATATACGATGTATTTAATAAATATTTGTGCATTATATCAGCCTACATTTTCACCTTATTTTGCATTGATTTACCTAGAAAATTATACCTTCTCTGTAGGCGTAGAAGAACAGATTGATAAGCAAATCCTGGAATCTTCATTAAAAACAAAAAGGAAAAGAAATAAATACAATTCATATAAGAACCAAAACTAATAATCAACCAAATGATCTTTACTATAGGATATGATAGAAATTCTGATATAGTGACTTCAATTAAACTGTGAGTTCCTGAACAAACTTGTGTCAAGACATTTGATAGATCACATGGTAGGTGATAGTTTGAACTCTGCAGGAGGAAAAAAAAAAGACATTTAAAAGTTACACAAGATTTTAGTCATAAAGCAGAACTTTACAGAAAATAAATTCCATTGTAAAATAGCCAGCAAAAGTATTTGATATAACATTATATAGCACTTTTAGGATATGTAAAAATGAGGACATCATTTGGGAATATTTTGAATGAATTTTCTCAGCATTGAAGGTAAAAGCCAGCGAGTTAAGAGTTAAATAGAAGGTGCAGATGCAGAAAGAGTAAATGTAGAAAACTCTCTTACCGAGTTTTTTTTTTTTTTTTTTTTTCAGGAAAAAGAGTGGTGAAATCACTTTGCTAGGGGAGAAGTGGAGAAAAGTTGCATGGAGGGTTTTTATTTATGGTGATTTTTAGGCATGTGTTATGGGCTATACTGTGTCCCTTCAACTTTTATTTGTTGAAGTCTTAACCGCTAGTGTCTCAGTATGTGACTGTATTTGGAGATAGGGTCTTTTAAGAGCTAATTAGTATTAAAGGAGGTTATTAAGATAGGTCCTAAATGACTGGTATTCTTGGAAGATGAGTAGATTAGGACACACGGTATGAACAGAGGGAAGACCTTAAGAAGATCCTAGGTGAAGATGGCCATCTATAAGCCAAGGAAAAGAAGAAATCACCCATGCTGATACCTTGCTTGGATTTTTAGCCTCCAGAACTGAGAGAAAATAAATTTCTGTTCTTTTAGCCACCTGTTCTGTGATACTTTGTTATGCAGCCCTAGCAAACTAATATAACATGTTTTCAAACTAAGAGGAAAATATGGAAGAAACAAGAT
The DNA here is from genome assembly GCF_011800145.1 of Mirounga leonina. Taxonomy (NCBI): domain Eukaryota; kingdom Metazoa; phylum Chordata; class Mammalia; order Carnivora; family Phocidae; genus Mirounga; species Mirounga leonina. The sequence continues at coordinate 92,696,569 of NW_023270807.1, read as the reverse complement.
GAATGAAACAGTGTAGAAATGGAGACAATTTTTGTAGCAAAGTCAGAAAGGTGGCAAAGAGATGTGTCAAGAGGCAGAGTAATGAGGTAGGAACTGGAGAACATGTTTATCAAATCTAATTGTAATAGCTTTTTAGCAAGTGTAGTCAATAGCCATATCAATACACAGACTAAACTTCAGTCTCTACTTACTAATGTTGAACATCTCAGGCTAATTTCTAACACTCCACAATTTACTTACTGCTCAGGGAGTTTGGAGCCTAAACTCTATCACTTACATAGATGTGCCCACAAGAGAATTTTTTTTGTCGCTGATGACCCCTTGGTCACTTTCACATATATCCAACTCAAATCTATTGTCATTACATTCATAGCTTTGAGTAGGAAATATGGTCAATAATAGTGAATTGGCATTTTTAACAGTTACATATATTTGAAGGAGAAAAAAAAAAAAGACAGCAATAGAAGTTAGAAGTACTAAAGAAACCAGTACAAAAAAAAGCAAATAATTTAAATAAATGCAGTGACCTTTAGCAATTTGTAAAGCACTACCACAAACAACAAACAGATATCTAGAGACTTAGCAGAATTAATATGAGAGCCAGAAAGTAGTTGCTGAATAGAGAAAACGACATGAAAACCTTCAGAAAGAAAATATTACAGCTTTGTGTTTGGTTAGAAAGAGAGTCAAAGGAAAATCTGAGAATCTGAATATTGGGTCAGTATGGACTATTGTTTTGGGCCAGTACAATATGGACCAGAACCTACATTCTCAGAAATGGTATAAACTCTGGCCAGATTGACTAATCTTGGTAGATGTACATAGTTGTACACACATGTGCAGCTTTATCAAATCTCTAGTTTTGAATCATATCAAGGTTACCTTTTTGTCATGTGGATTATTCAGTAATATTTGGTTATGACTTGAGAGCTCCTAAAATCCCTATCTTATTATAAATACTAAATGTGAAACTAAGGGGGTGCCTGGGTGGCTCAGGCATTAAGCATCTGCCTTCGCCTCAGGTCATGATCCCGGGATCCTGGGATCGAGCCCCACATCAGGCTCCCTGCTTGGCGGGGAACCTCCTTCTCCCTCTCCACTCCCCCAGCTTGTGTTCCCTCTCTCACTGTGTCTCTCTGTCAAATAAATAAATAAATTCTTTAAAAAAATGCAAAACTAAGATGTTTTCTCCCTTTTCTATTTTCCATGCTGCTGATTTATGTTTACCAATCTATTAACTAGACAGATGTGCCAGTGGTTTCTGAATAATTGCTTTTGGAGAAAAAAATCATTGTTTATAGAAATGTTTGAAAATTATTTTCTGTCTTTTTAATAAATAACAATTTGCATCAGTCAGAAATTCCAAGGTCAAAGTTCCTAACTTCTTCATTTCTGTTTTTTTCTTCTGTTTCTTACAGAATTTTGACCTCTCTGTCTTTTGCAGGTGATGTTTAGATTTTAAAATGCACAAGAGGGTATTGTAATTCTCTTCAGGCAGTGACTCTCTAGCCATTGATATGTGTGTCATTTCACTAGATTCTCAGGCACAACAATGCTGGTCTTACAGCAGATTATGAAGACCTAAAACAGCCTCCCAATCTGATTAATAAAATGAACACTTCAAATTTGTTTATTTTGTGTTAGATGTAGCCTGTAGTTGAACATGTATATTACATTTTGAAAATCAACAAAAATATTTAGTTAATCCTAGTAGCACTTGGAATGGTGGATTCATATAAAGAATACTGAATTTTAAAAAGAAAACAAGCGTCTGAGTATAAATATTGAAAAATGGTGCAAAATGAAGAAAGCAGGGGTGGGGGTGCATAAAACAGATACTTGAGAAATTTTTCAAGCATGATTCTTTGTCTTCTTGAACTCCGATTTAAAGGTTGCTTAGCAACAGTGACAGTAACAGCTGGGACACCCTTGATCTTGTTGTGTAAACTATTAAAAATAGGTGGTGGAAAGAGGCACCATGGAAACAATGACTATTCTGAAGCAGGTGTCTGTAATGCTGCTTCTCAGTTTAATGTTAGAGGTGTAAATTACAAAAAGAAAAAAAAATAACTATATCATTCATTTTCTTGGACTTTGGCAAGGGATATTTTCCTTCCTTTTTCATATTGTTCTTGTGACTTCCCAGACGTGTTGTTTCAATAAATTGCTGATATTTTAACTGACTACTTGATATTGTACTTTGATTTCTAAATTCATTTCAAATTGAAATGAATTTGTTTCTAAATTTATTTCAAAAGTGATTCCATTTTTTTTATAACCAAGTTCTCGTGAAGTCTAGATCCCAAGTATCCACATAAATATGAATCAATACAGAGTACTATATAAATGTCCTTGTGTATGCATTTTTTCAGGTTTCTCATTTATTAACATTAAGTTTCAAAGGCTGAGCATCTTGTACTTGTTTATTTCAAATTAATGGAAATCACCCTTAAATAATCCCTGGATCTTGTTTAATAAATAAATGTTTTTAATAATAACAATATAAAAATATACTTCCATTATCTATTTCTCATGGACTTCTTCTCTTATGTTTATAAAAACAACAGTAAACAATGCCTCAATTCTAATTTTCAGATAGCTTTGTAGGATGCCATACCTGATGATCTAGAGGATCAGTATAAACCTCAGTGTTGGTTAGAGTGGAGGAGGCCACCTTTCTAACAGTATCATCTAAATCAAGCTTTTTCTGCCCTTCAAGTAAATTTGCTTTTCTGAATATTCAATTGAGGCACCATTAAAAGGGAATCACTGTTAGGAGATCTCATATTTGAGCATTTACATAAAATATTTAATAACTAGAAGGGTCTATAAGACCATTTCTATTCTTATTTCGCAGATGGGTACTGAACGCCAAAAAGGTATTAATCTTAACTAAGGGCAAAGACTATAATTTGTAAGGTAACATATCTAATTAGTAATAAAGCTGAGATTTGAACCAGAGCACTTCTCTCTGTATTACAATGCTAAATTTAGCCTATTATACTGAAGATTTGGGAACCTTGCAAAGATTTGTTTATTATTGAATAATGCATTTAAGTGATAAGTTTCATGGGAATGTCTGCTCATTTTAGTTTTGTAACTTCATGCAGTAAATCCTTTACTTCGTAAAACTCATTGAAACAAATATAAAATAAAGAATATTAAGAAAATCATATTGTTGTTCAAACTCCAGAGAATCTATTGGCACTAAATTGAAAGGAAACATAAAGCAGTGAGTGGTGCTGAACTGAACCCTCTGGTGTTCCAAACTCCAAGCCTGGAAGCAGGTAGATAGGAACAGAAGTTTACATTATACAGAACAATGGCAAAAATAATTCTTCTATATGAGATGGGTATTTGGAGCAAGGCTCAGTGTTTGGAATCAAAGCACACAGTGTGACTCTTCATGCGAGAAGGGAGGCAGAAACCACTGCCCATGACTATGGTTTACATTATCTGCATAGAAACTACACTAAAAAAATAAAAATAATCATTTCAGCAAGTTACCAGATGAAATATTAATATGTAAAGTTCAATAGTTTTCATACAAGGTAATTTAAAATTAGAAATTGAGATATGTTATATGAAATTGTATGCTTTTCAATATAAAGCATGAAGAATATGGAAATAAATATGATGTAGATATTATTAAACTGTGTAGAGAGAAAATGATCAGACATTACTGAAGACCATTTAAGGAGTCACATATAAATGGAGAGAATATATAATTTTTATATAAGGTAACACTCATAAGGGTACCAATTCTCCACCAAAAAATTATCTATAAATTAAATAGAATTCCAGTTAACCTCTCAGAATTTTCCCTGGAACTTGACAAGCCAACATTACTAAATCATATAAAAGAGTGTAGAAATAAAGTATACTTCATCTTTAAATGAAGTTGGCAAGCCCTGAAGGGAGCCTTCTCACACACTATCACTGACAGTAAAAAGTGTACCTTGCATTCCCCATCTAGAAGAAGCTTACTTTACAGATTCCAGCAAAAGGAAAGATTTCTCCTTGTCCATCAACAGCTCAGCCAGTGAAATAGCCCTTCCCAGGTTCCTCCTTTCCCTTATAAAAGCAAACCCATCTCCTCTCTTCTCCAGCCTTGCCTGTGGTTTGCCATAGTTTGCTTGTCCTGAATTAAAATTACTCTCTTATTCCTGATTAAATCATTTTGCTGGTAACATAACTGACTTTTTTTTTTTTTTGGTTTTTAAGGTCAGTAATTGTAAATGATCACTAAGTGCCAAGATAATTTTGGAAAAGGACATGATGTGTGTAATGGTTCTACCTTACCCAGTTATCAAGGTGATTCTTCTGGTTTGGCTCTTTTATCGTAAGAGGTGCACTATCAGAAATGTTATTTAACTGGGTACATTTCTCAAATTAACTGATTTAAAAATATTCACTGAACTCATAATTATATTTTTAAAGTATTCATTGTAGTTGTCCGTGCAAGTAAATTTAACTACTAAGCAGCCAGCCTGGCTTGGCAGAATTTAAGATACTCATCTACTGTTGCTTATTTCTATCACAATAAAGGAAAGTTTTCAGTAGCCTTTTTTTCTAGGACTAGTTTTAAACTTTCCATTATTTTGAAGAAAAATATTAACACAATAACAACAATACATCCCTCTTGAATTGTTTTGTATAATGTTTGGGTATTATCTTGCCCTAACTGTGCAGGTGTTCCAGAAGAAACACTTTTGTTCTGTGTTACTATTTCAAAGGTAGCAGTCCTGTTTGCTTGTGTGGTTTTAAGGGACAATTGTAACTGCTGCTTCTGTACTTTTCTCCTAGGCAGAATCCCTATTGTTTAAGTTATCTAGGACGTCAGGCTCTAGTTCTTTCTGATTAACCCTCTATGAATCTATGATCCACTTGATATTTTTAACATATTATTATGGTGTATATTACTAAACTAATTGTTTAACTCATCTGAGCTAAATTCCTTTCTCTCCTAAAATAGTAATCTCCATAGGACCATGTTCCAATATGTAATGATAAGCACTCAAGTAACAAGTGTAAGGAGAGCAGTTGTATCTTTCAGTTTTACAAAAGTGTTTTAAAAATATCTGGCTCCTATGGTTTTTCACTTGGACAAGTTGAACTTTTTCTTAGGTTTTAAATACTATCAAATTGCCTAATTCAGTGCTCAAGAAAAATTAAAAATTTCCTAGGAATATTTTAATTGTTCCTGAAAAAGAAGTGACTTTGTTCACAGTTGATGTGACAACCTACTTTTGGGGGGAAAATACTGAATTCAAGAGCCAGATTGGCTTGCTTCAAAGCCTGGATCCACCACTTAATCAGCTATGTGACATTGGGCAAGGTATTATTCTTCATTTTTCTTATTGGTAGCAGGGATGGTACTACAACTTCTTCACATGGTTCTTATGAGGGCTAAATGACTTGGTGTACATTAGCCTCTTAGGGGGAGTATCTGACACAGCCAGCACTATCTGGCTGTCAGGTGTGCTGATCTGGTTGACTGAGTTGATGGTCCTGCTTAAGCTCCAGGCATTCCCTTCAGAAGTACTTGAGATGTTTAGGATAAACATATGAAGCCTAATGAAACAAAATCAGAACTTCCCTGTGGTCCAAACTCCAATCATTTATTTTATTGAAAGGGAGGGCTAATATAGATATAAAATATATGAATAAATTTTAATCATGCCAAAGAAGCCATTTTAATTTAGCTTTTTACCCTTTTAATTTAACTAAAAGTCTGTTGTTTATATCAATTCTTTGTCTTTTGAAAATTTTTAAACACGTTATCAGGAAGTATGTACACACATATGACTGTATGTGTATGAATATGTGTATACACACACATACCAAGCATGTGGTATTTACAGCAGGACAAAAATTAGTAAGTACATATACAAAACATTTTACATGTATATTTGCAAAAGAATGTTCTAAGGAAGAATGTCATGTTTATATCTGATTTTTAAATACTTTTTTTTTTTTTTTTTTGGAATTAATATGGACTGAATGTTTGTGTTCCCTACTGAAACCTAATGAGCAAAGTGATAGTATTGGGAGATGTGGACTTTGGGAGGTGATTAGATCACGAGGGCAGATTCCCTCATGAATGAAATTAGTACCCTTATAAAAGAGCAGAGAAAGCTCCCTTGCCCCTTCAGTCATGTTAATTACAGCTAGAAGATGGCCATTTATGAACCCAGAAGCAGGTACTCACCTGACACAGAAAATGACCATGTGGGCACTTTGATTTTGGACTTAGTAGCCTCCAGAGCTGTGAGAAGTAAATTTCTGTTGTTATAAGCTACCCATTCTGTGGTACAGCAGCCCAAATTGACTTACAGCATAAATAACTTTAGACTTAGAGAAAACTTGCAAAGATAGTCAAATAATTTCCATATCCCTTCAGCCAGTTTTCCTAATGTTAACTTCTTATGTAACAATGATATATTTGTTGAAACTAAGAAAGTAACATTGGTAGGTCAGTATTAACTATAGACTTTATTTGAATTTTACCAGTCTTTCTACCAATGTCTTTTCTCTGTTCTAAAATCCAATCCAGGGTATCACATTACATTTAGTCATCATTTCTCCTCAGTCTCCTCTGATCTGTGGCAGCTTCCCAGTTTTTTTTCTTGTTTTTCATAATTTTGACAGTTTTGAAGTGTACTGGTCAGGTATTCTGTAGAGTGTCTCAGTTATAAATGATTTTTATGTGACTGATGGTATCATCAGTTCTTTTTATGTTCTGTCTGATCTCTTTTGATTGTCTTTCTTGTACCTGTATAATGTACTATAATTAAAATGTATCACTTTTTCATAGTGTTGAGCAGACATAGCACATATCACAATCTCCTAGCTCACCTTTGTTCTCTATTCCTGTGGTATCTGGCTGCATACAGGGATAAGTGATAGCCTCATACCACCTCAACTTGATCTGTCTTTCGTTTTTTTTTTTTAAAGATTTTATTTATTTATTTGACAAAGAGATAGACAGAAGAGCACAAGCAGAGGGAGTGGCAGAGGGAGAGGGAGAAGCAGTCTCTGCACTGAGCAGGAAACCCGATGTGGGACTCGATCCCAGGACCCTGAGATCATGACCCGAGCCGAAGGCAGACGCTTAACCATCTGAGCCACCCAGGCGCCCTTGATCTGTCTTTCTTAAGGCTTCTGTCCTTCTGTGCATGGGGAGCCTGCCAGGCCTGCTCACAGTTGAGCAGGTACACGTGGTAGATGTGCACCACCTCAGTCACCCTTAACCAGGAAGGGACAGGGCATACGATGGGTATAAAACTCCCATGTTTTATGCAGAAACTTCTCAAATGTATTTTATGGGATTGCTTCATCCTATCTTATCCTATCTTACCCTATTTTATTCTATTCTATTTGTATAGCTATGCAGTGCTTCCAGATGGATCAAGCCCCAGTGGATCAGAGTCAAAATCAGTTCAAAAAATACTCTTGGGTTGGCTTTTATTCCTTTTATGTATCACTCTTCCCACTTCTGATTCCAGTTTCCTTGTTGTAGGCTTTTTTATTTTGTGGTGAGGGGAGTGGGGAGGTGATAATCCAAGCTCAGACACAGTAAAACAGAATAATTGAATAATTATTAAATTGTATGTGAGTCCATCAGACATTTTGTGTAATATCCTTGGCCAACACTCATGTTATGTAGTCTAACATTTACTGTATCTTCTTGCTAGGCATAAGAGAATACATTGGAACAAGGGGGAAAAAGATATTGGTATCTTTTCAGTTTACTCCCTTAAAGACCTACTCAGGGAAAATGGAAAGATTAGAAATTCTACCACTGAAATTAATTAAGCACAATGAAATCTCTTGGGCCTATAAAATTAGATAAAGTAAAATCAGAAGAAAAAAAAATCTCAGTAGACATATTTATCTAAATGTTGGCCTCTAAAATTAATCCACAAGGATAATAAAACCATAGATTAGGAAGATAAAAATTGGTCTTTATTCCCTATTTTATTTTGTATTTGCACCAAGAGACTGTTAGAGGAAATAGTCATAACAAATTATTCTGTCATACACAGGCATCCTTGTCTTTTGCAGTTGGAAGAACTCAGCAATAGCACAAAGAGGGATATGTATTAAAACTTAGTAATAGATAATTTTTTTTTAGAGATTTTATTTATTTATTTGAGAGAGAGAGGTAGAGAGAGAGAGAGAGCATGAGCGGGGTGAGGGGCAGAGGGAGAAGCAGACGCTGAGCATAGAACCCGATGCAGGGCTTGATCCCAGGATCCTTGGATCATGAATCCTGGGATCATGACCTGAACCTAAGGCAGTCGCTTAACCAACTGAGCCACCCAGGCACCCAACTGTGAAATATTTCTTATGCAACAGAAGGTAACAAACAAGGAGTAGGATTTTCCCCATTGCCATGGACTGTCAAGCCCAGTGTTCATTCACTTCTAGAAAACAACTCTCATACTCTGTACAAGACATTGTGGTAGACCCTGGGTAGAGGAGAATGAACAAAACACGCATGGCCACTGACATTGTGAAACTACAATTGGTCGGAGGGGAAGTGTATACTAAATAGTTAGGACTCAAATAAGCAATACTTACAAAATGTGGTAGATGGATTAAGGAAAGCATTAGTGTACTCTCAAAGAGAATAATATGTGTGGATTTATATTTAAATTAGTTAGTCAGGGAAGACTTAAGAGTTGAGATTGAAGCTGACACCTGAAAAATGGTTGACTTTTTCAAATGAAATAAAAAAAAGGACTTCTGAAAGTGAATGAAGGGAAATTTGAGAAACATCTTTTGAAAGATGTATTTTTGTAGCAGTGGTTACTAGAAATACTGCATGATTGCTAGAAACTGTTGAGCATGTTAGAGATTATTGAGATCCTGAGTGTTTAACTGATAATGAATTTTGATCCCTTTGACAGAATGAAGTGATAAATTTTCAGTGAAGAAAAGAAATAGAAAAGACTAGAAGTGTAGTTATGTCTCTTAAATCCAATGATTGAAAAAAATAAGTTTGCCCAAAATATATCGGAGTTGTTTTGCTTAAAGAAAAAGCAGACTTTATAGTAGGATTTATAATATCAATTGGTTTTCTTTTTTTGAAGCTCTACTATATAGTAGAGTAGCTTATATAAGTATGATAAATATTCAACAAAAATTAATGTAAACAGTAATAATTTAAAAAATATACATTTTTCTTTAGCATATGGCTTGCAGAAAGTGAAGAACTTGAGCACATAAGTATCCCATGATTTATATTTTTATTGAGAATATTTATGTATTTCTCCACTAAGGCACACCTCCAATTGATGTTTTTGACAAAGACGTGTTTGATTTCCAGCCACACTACAGTTATCCACTTAATCAAGTTTCATAATCAATTACTATCTTAAACTACATTTATAATTTGGCTTACTTGCTAATTTTGTGATCTGCTCTAGAAAGTATAAGCTTTATTTTGTTCAATGTCTCTGCTCAGTATCTTTTATAGGCCTTTATATTTCTTGAATGAAAACATTTCTTTTTAAGACTTAGCATTGATTTAACGACAAATTTTCACAAAGCAGAAGCAAATATAAATGTACATGTTAGCTTCAAAGCAAACTCAGTTTTAGAGTTATCTGGGGAAAAGACTGTATACCTTGGACTGAAGGAAAGGTGGTTCAATTCCTGTTACACCATTAAAGAAACTAAAGTTTGAAGACAAATGACCCTACTTACAGTCATTCAGCTTTAAGAAGTAAGGTTAGGAGGAGATGAAGAGTATTCTGTCATAGAATAGGGTTATTTCTACTAATATTATTCATTTGCATTCTGTGCATTGAGTTTATGTACATTCTTATGCAAAGTTATAAGAAAACTACTGATTGTTTTCGTCAAGTAGATTCAAGCCTAGTTATACATTTTTCTTTTTCTTTTTACTCTGCTTTTCCTAATTCATGAGGTCGCTGCATATTTGAGTTGTAATTATTATAATTATACTTCTCTCCTGAACTATCTTTACTGTTCCCTTGATGACTGTTGCTTAATCAACATGATGAGACTTGCCTAATAAACTCCTCCTCTTGACATTATAGTTAGGTTCTCAGTGGGGGATAGTGTATTATAGGGGTTAAAATTGCAGGCTCTGACACCAGACTGCACATTATCTCACTCCTGGCTCTATTACTTAGCAGTTGTGCAACCTTCAGCAAGTTATTTTATCTCTCTGAGCCTCAGGTCTTCACAGGTAATAGGAACATAATAAAAATATATAGCTCATATAGTTGTTGTAAGGACTACATAAGATAATTCATGCTAAGAACTAGAAAAAATTCTGGTATATTATAAGCACCACATATAATGATAAGAATTAATCATTTAATTCCTCAGGAATACTTCCCTAATCTTCCTGCAAGGTTAAATAGACTGTATTCTAAGCTCTCAAAGCATAATATAGCTCTCTTTTATAGCACTTATAACACTTGTACATTTCACATTTATTTGGATAATTTTTATTACATTTTACACACTCCTAATACCATAATCTCCATGACTGCACTGTATCTTTTGTCTTTTTCTTTTTCTCATTAGTACATTACATGACAGTCAGCACAATGCCCAACACATAGTAGATACTCATTATATAAGTGCTGAATATATTAAAGAATGAATGGATAGATGAATGAGTGAATAAATTTACATATTTGGTAACATCCTGTATTTGTATCATCTTCCCTATTCCATTTTACTAAGAACCAGTTATGGTAGGCAAAGTGCCATTTACTCCCTTTCACCTTCCTGGTCTCATGCTATTTTCTCATGCTATGGTTTGACTTAATTACATTCAAATTCAATTAAGAGTAAAAGGATAAATATTTTAAATATTTTTATATAACTCTGAATTACAAATATGCACAAATAATTCACATTCCCTCTAGAATACAGGTGCAAATGACATTTGATAAGGTGTATTTAGTGAGGGTAATAAAAATGATTCTTGCTTCTATCATTATAAAAACAACGAACCTTCGTGCTAATGAGCCTATTTCTCAGAAATAATGTTTAGGAAGTTAAGAGAAGATGTTCTCAGGAGACATTAATTTAATTGTAGATCAAAGCTTAATTTTCAAACTTGAAGACAAGCAAATATATGTTTCCTTTCTTTTGTTTATTTATGGCTGAATGAGATTCCTTAGGTCAAGTCACATTTCAGTCAATTCTTAACAGACTTTAAAAAAATAATTCTGTTCCTTAGTAGGTAGAAGTTCTGATGGGTATGCTCTAGTTTGAAAATCTAAAAATAAAATAAACAATATACTTATCATTAGGCAGGTGTTAATTGCTTTTCTAACTGAACAACAGTAAATATAGGTTTCCTTTTAACTGAAGAAATACTCGATAAACTTATCTGCCCATATAATCTTAAAGAGAATTAAAATAAAAATTAAAAAATGTTTCATAATTTCCTTAAGATATTTTAAAAATTGGTATTTAGAACCCTCAAAGGATTAAATATGTTTATGTATATGTATATATACATACATTTTTATAGCAGAGAATCCATACATCAAAAACTTTAGTAAGTTTTGGAATGGGAAAGAAGAAAGTATTTTGACTCTAAAATTGTCTGCACATATTTATGGTACTTATTGTATAAGACTATCTTTTGGATTCATTCAATAAAAAAATTAAAATAAAAAATTAAGGATGTCAATACCCACCCTTGAGGAGGGCACATTCTGCATGGAGCACTGGGTGTTATGCACAAACAATGAATCATGGAACACTTCATCTAAAACTAATGATATAATGTATGGGGATTAACAAAAGAATAAAAAAAATAAATTAAAAAAATAAAAAAAAATTAAGGATGTCAACCAATAACACAAATCATCTGTGACCCAGTTAGGTGATGGCCAATTTCTACTGGAATGCAGTTTGCTGTAAAATACAGGCTCATTAACTATCAGAACCACTGACCACAAAGAGAATTAGGTATTAGAGGGACTTTGCTTAGTAAAACTTTAAAATACTATCTTTTTTTTTTCCAAATAAAATTTTCTAGATTTTACTAAAAAGTCCTTCAAATTCTAAGGGGACATGTACTACCAACTTTATCTAAATTGGACATTAAGCTTATTCCAGATTATAGTAAATAATGTAAAGTGGTTTACTCATTTTATGTAGCCAGCATAGCAGTGAACAACAACAAAGACAGAGTAATAAAAAAACTAAAGATATTTATAGACCAATTTTACTTTATTAATACAAATGAGAAAAGCATATATAAATATTAGAAAGCTAAATTTAATTGTTTACTAAAAGAATTATTGATCAGTATCTTTTAGATTTTAATAGTAAAGATCTATTTTTGTATCCAGAGCATTTCTGTAATAATATATGTGTCTCTTTTTTTTCTTATTCTTAATAACATATAACCCATTATGAATCTTTCAAAACTTAACTATTCTTCTATTGAATGACATCCATGTTGTTTTAAAATAGAAGTGTATTTCCTTCATGTGTTTGTCGGCTAATATTCTTTCATATGCAAGTAAGAGAAAAACCAGCACAAATTGTGGAAATATGTTATTTACCTGGAAACTTAGATATATAGATTAATTATATGATACAGTTAATGCTCAAACTCCATTTCTCAGTTTTTCATGGCTTGCTGTCCTGTTGGTTGAGTGGCTTTCATCATGAGACCACAATTCCTGACAGCTGCAGGGACAAGATGCATCGTTATTTTTGTCCTTTGGGCACCACCTTCAACAATTCCCAGCTGTAAACTAAAATATCTTCCCTTTGGTCTGGATAGAGTCAGCTTTCCCTAAGTCACATAACTTGCATAGCAGATTAGATATCTGAACAAATACGTCGTTCTCTTAGGGAAGGTGATTGATTGTGGGAATGAAGTCTAGAGAAGAAACTCACATAAGCCAAAAGAGCAAAAGCATCAGCAGCAATGATGATGATAACAACCACACCATCATTATCATCATGATAAGACTGGTTAAGTAGAAAGTATCATGCTCAATGCTGTAGTATTAGCATTATTCTTTTATAGAATAATTATATTTCATATATGTTATTTTATATAAATTAGTGCAGAATATCAAAACTAGCATTTAACATTGTTCTAGAAGTGCCAAGTAATGCAATAAAATGTAAAATAAAAATTAAAGTATTCAAAAGAGAAGATAGACATAGTCATCAAATGGATATTAAAATGATCCAGGGAATTCTGAATATTTCTGGGAAATGATCTTCCTTTAGCCTTCGCTCTTTCATCGGAAAAGACACAAGGAGGGTCTCTATTTCTCTCTGCTCCCAGGTCCTTCCTTCCCTGTTCTCTGAGTTGATACTGAGGAACTGCAAGAGTACATTCAGTGCACTCAGAGCTCCTACTGACATCATCATTCCCAATGCTTCACAAATCTAATTGAATTGGATATAGCCCAGTGAATTCAGTGGACTCCTGTATTTTAGCCTGCTCCCTTAGACTGAGGGAAAAAAAGAAAGTCTTTCTTCACATTAGAAGCACTACTTTTGAAGAACCCGTATCTCACAAACTCACAACCATATGCACATGTAATTATAAAAACAAACAAACAAACAAACATGGGCCATATCTGGAGCTAGCAACTGTCATAATATGTCCTATAACTCTTAAATATTGATTCTTCTGAATAACATGGATCAGACTTCAGGGAGAGCCTTCTTCATGTTTCTCGTCCTGTGTCTTAGAAACAAATTGCAATTTCGTCTAAATGCTACTGAGTTTTGTGGATGGTGCTTCCAGGAATCTTGAATATGGATGCTGATATGAAGTACAGGGAAAATTTGAACAGCAGAAATACCTTTGTAATAAAAAAGATAAAAAAAAAAAACAAGCAAACACAAAAACAAAAGATCAGTTAACTTCCAAATTTTCTACTCAGCAAGAATGCAGTAGATTCATGCATAAGGAAATATTTCCAAGCAGTGCTGAACATCTGTTTTCTTATTTTATTCTGTTACAGTTATGGTTATAGAGGTATTTGCAAATTAGCAAATAATTTGTAACTTAGTAAATGATTTCCAATAATTCATAGATAATAATTATTTCACAATATTATATATTTCATATTACACAAAAGATTTATATTTGGGGGTCTAGATTAAACACCTGTAGACTGTGATTCTGATTCTTTGTATTGGTGACTAGATTATTATTGCCTGCTAGAAATGTTATTTTTTACAATATGTTTGATATGTTTGAGACAAAATATTTTTACCAAATTTTCATTAAGTAATTTTTATTTATCTTATTTGCTTTTTCTTCAATCATAGTTGATAATTTTGAATATTTTAGAAAAAAAGGATTTTTAAAAACACATGAAATATATTTTTAAAATTTTACATCATCATAGTTTACATTTTTACAAAAGTGTATGTATTAGTCTGCTCAAATATCTATAATTAAATATCATAGACTGGATGGCTTATACAACAGAAATCTATTTTCTCATAGTTCTGGAGGTTGAAAGTTCAAGATCAGGGCACCAGCATAGTTGGGTTCTGGTAAGGACTCTGTTTCTGACTTGCAGACGAGCCACTTTCTAGCTGTGTCCTCATATGGACTTTTCTCAGTGAATGCTCATACAGGGAGAGAGATTGCTTTCTTCTTATAAAATCATCAATCATATCAGATTAGGGCACCACCTTTATAATCTCATTTACCCTCCTAAAAGCTTTATCTCCAAATGTAGTTATCAGAACCTAGGGTTTCAACATATAAATAATTTTGGGGAGGACACAATTCAGTCAATAGCATATATTATTTCCATCACTTTTCTTTATAGCCACAGAACTCATGTGACAATCTTAATTAGAACAGCATAAGTAATGATTTTGCTGGAGTGAGAAAATAAATTAGTGAAACAAATGCGTAATAATCCTAGAATAATGGCTATCTTTATTACTCATGAAAATATATCGGCCCCATCAATAGAACACACACACAGAGAATAATTATGACCCATAATTTTAATATTTCATCAACTCTTTGTCATTTTAAAATATTTTACACATATTATAATAATGCACATTTAAATATAAAGATAAAAGGATATAATACAATTTATTAACAGTTTGTGAGCTTGATCTAAATATTAAAAATATTTAGACATATGATATGAAGTCTTCCAATCATACTCTTTTCTTGTTAATTACAAAATTAGGGGTGGACCTGATTTCACCTTATGGCTTTAACTGAAACCAGTCTAACCTGTGAATACATTCCAGTACTTCAGAGCTATTTTCCTCTTTCAAGTACCATGGCTTCTGAAACAAGACATCGTGCTTCTTGCTGTTTTCATTGCTGCTTTCAAGTCATCCCTTCCCCTTTACAATTCTCCCTAACAAACAAACACACAATAACACCACAAACCAGACATACCTCATCACCTCCTGATATTTGACTATAGTATTTGTTACTCATTCTTTTGGAATTCTATATAACACACACCCAGTTCACTCTTTCTCATTCCTCAAAAGACTTTGAAAATTGGTTTAAGTCTTTCTACCATTACTGTCACATTTCTTAGGGAGTTGATATTGATGTAAATTGCTTTTAGTTTGACTTTCCCCACTTCACATGGTCTTGTTTTCTACCGCATCTAAGTCACTACTGTAAGGGTCTTATCCTAGATCTGCAACCCTCCCACATCTTAAATTAAGGGCCTGACCACAACATCTTAATATTTCAACTCATTTCTTCCAGTTATCCAGCTTCAGTTTCGTCCCCACACTTCTAGGATTTCTGATTGCCTGACTTATTAGCATGTCATTTTTATTTTCATTTACTGATAGTCTTACATCTCACCCATATTACATTGCCTCAAATTAAATTTTAGCAAAAAATCATCACCTTATATTTATTTTATTTATTTATTTATTTATTTTTAAGATTTTATTTATTTATTTGAGACAGAGAGAATGAGAGACAGAGAGCATGAGAGGGGGGAGGGTCAGAGGGAGAAGCAGGCTCCCCGCCGAGCAGGGAGCCTGATGCGGGACTCGATCCCGGGACTCCAGGATCATGACCTGAGCCGAAGGCAGTCGCTTAACCAACTGAGCCACCCAGGCACCCCAAAAATCATCACCTTATATATACCATCAATTGCTTATACCTTTTTCTCCTTTATGCTTAGTAAACTTGACCCTACTTATATTGAATTCTGTGTATACCACACCAATAGACAAGAAGCTGAACATGGCTAGAGAAAATCATGACTCCATGTTGATTTGTTTCACATTAAGTTATGACTACAAGCACTAAGCAGATCCTTAGTGCTGACAAATACACTGTTGGTTCCCTTGTTAACCAACTAGCCACCCCCATTGATGACTCTCATTCATCCTCTTGTGTCTCAAAACTCCAGCTTCATGTCTCTTTTTATTTATGATCATCAGCCAATAATTTTTCTTCTTATTTCACTGATAGGATTTTTTTTTCTTTTTGAGAGAGAGAGAGAGAGAGAGAGAGATAGGAAAGGGGAGGGGTAGGGAGAGAGAAACTTAATCAGGCTCCATGACTAGTGCAGAGCTTGACATGGGGCTTCATCTCATGACCCTGAGATCATGACCTGAGCTGAAAGCAAGAGTCAGATGCTTAACCAACTGAGCCACCCAGGCCCCTGGGAAGTTCTTCTATGCTCTTCTACCCACTCCCATATTCACTGTATCAAATATTCATACACGCTTCTTGCACTTCTGTTTTTTTAAGGTTAATTAAAATGAACTTCTCCATTTGTACACATGATTCTATCCTTTCCTGCTTATTCACTTTTGAAGTTATTCCTTCTCTCCCACAAACCAACATTTTTGGCTCTCTACTGAATTACTTTTATCACCATAGAAACTAAGTATAACATCTCTCATCTTAAAATAAATATGTCCTTGTGCTCACATCCCCCTCTGGTGACCACTCCATTTTTCTGTTCCGTATTAGAGCAAGACTCTGAAAGAATTTTCCATATTTTTGGTCTCTACTTCTGTTTTTTTGTAGCATGCCTTGAACTTAATTCACTAAGGCTTTTATCTCACCACTTCATTGACCTTCCTCTTCTCAGGTCTTAGTCCACATTTGACTGGTCCTGTCAGCAACACTGTACAAAGTTGACCTCTCACCCCTCCTTGAAGGACATCCTTCACTTGACCATCACACCAACAGTCTTTGTATTGAAAACCATTCAAGTCCCCATTTATTGAGGGGAAAAAAATCCAAAGTCCTTACAATGCTTTACTAGTATCTATAAGATTTATTATCCTGCTAATTCCCTGGCCTCACATCTGTTTCTGTTCCCACCCCACCCCCCCCGGGCTCATATTGCCTTATATGCCCTATCTTCTTCCTATTTCTAGAATATACCTACAACCTAGCTACAACTTCAGAGTCACTCCTTGCTATTCACTTTGCATGGAAAACATCTCTAGGAAAGATCTACAGACCCTATACCATTACGTCCTTCAATCACTATTAAATTCTTACCTTATTAGAAAGATTTCCACTGATAGCCTATCAATAAAGCATTCATAGACAGGGCCCTCTGTCTACATACCTTACGATATTTTTATTTTCTCCCTAGGATGGATACTACCTGTCCTGTCTTGTTTGTTTGTTTGTTTGTTTTTATGGTAATTTTCTATGTCTTCCTACTAAAATGTATGTTCTAAGACGTCAATAAATTTTTGAATAAATGTATGAGTGCATACATGTTTGAAATTAGCATACATTCAGACAACCCAAAATATTTTTAAAAGTTAAAATATTACTGAAAAAAAATAAACCAGGATGTGTCAGGGGGATACTGGGATGGTATACAAGAAGAAAGATGAATCTAATTGTACTACAGGTATTTGATATGACCACACTGAAGGGGAAGGGAAAAAGCAAAAAATGCAAAAAGGAGCTTACCTATAAAACTTTGCAAGGCAGGGTGTTGACTGAAAACTGTACAGCTAAAAACAGAATCTATATGTACATACTGTACTCTAATTAGTAAATTTTGTTTTAATGAAGGTATGGGTTAGCAATTCTGAAACCATTGCACATTAAGGTTGAACAAATAAATAAAAGGGTAGTGGATTTCAGGAGCCAAGTTTATCCTTTTCAGAAAGGGAGGTTATAGTCAAGAAAGGTAGGCTAGAATGAACCTCATGGTACTTGGTTAGAGTCAGGCACCTCTAATGAACTTATGTTTAGCTTAATATGTATATACAGATGGATAGATACTGAACCAGGTGTGTGTGTGTGTGTGTGTGTGTGTGTGTGTTAGTATAATATATGTCCTCTGACCACTGGGAGATCTTAGAAGTGATGGCACTCCGGTAGCAATAAGCACACCAGTGCCCAGGCTTGGCTTTTAAATTACATTCTCCAATCAAAGGAACTAGAGAGACTTGGAGAAAATGGCAAGATCTGGGCCTGGAACAGGAAGGATACAAAATGAGCCTTGAGCATTCTATAGTACCAGAAATTAACACAGTGCTCAAATCACAGCAACAATAACAACAACAATGTGGGAGTAGAGAAAGGACAAAAGAAACGATATAAACTGTTCCCAATGGCCATAGCTTAACAAAAAATTAAGCACAAAAATTCAATGTATATTAGATTATAACCTAATGTATAAAATAAATATAAATGAGTCTATGCTAATATAAGTATGTGATTGAATAAATTAAATAAATGTGGGAGAAGACACAAATCTTCCTTAAAGAATAACTTCAATAATATATCTGGATATTCCCCCTCTGAGATGTAGAGCTTAACTCCCAGGGTGTATGGGTATGTGGGTGGTGAACTTAGGGACTCCCATCAAAAGAATATAGAAAAGTAACAACAGTAGCTTCATTCATAGTATGGAAACCTATAAAATACTACCTGAACCAAGTGATAAAGGTTAATATCACCAATGATGTCATGTAACCATAAAAGTAATGTAATGAGAAGCACTTGTTTCCTCCATGCTATTCTTTTTAAAGACAAACAACCCCCAATCTAATTAAGACAAAAACCATCAGACAAAGTGAAATTGAAGGACAAGCGACAAAAACCTGAATAGTACTCCTCAAGTGTCAAGGTTGTGAAAAAACAAGGAAAAACTGAAATTCCATCACAGGCCAGAGGCGGCTAAGGAGCCATGGCAGGTAAATGCAATGTGGTAACATGGATTGGATCATGGAACACAAAGAAGAAATTACCGAAAAACCGGTTTTATACAACTAAACCCAGTTTAATTAACAGTAATGTCAATGTTGGTTTTATAATTTCATAACTTTGACGAAGGTTAAATGATATATGATAATATGATATTAATAGGAGAAACTTAGTAAGACTATATAGCAACTCTGCACTAACTTTGCAAGTTTTATGTATATAGAGAATTATTTCAAAATATAAAGATTATTAAAAAAATAGTTTAGTGAAATTGAGGTAAAATAAAATTATTCAAATCAATGATCAAAATTAGAAATTAGAAAAAAAGCAGCAAATTAAATAGAAGCAAATTTATAAATTAGAAGTAAATAAACAATAAAGATAAGAATATAAATGAATGATTTAGGGGCGCCTGAGTGGCTCAGTCGTTAAGCGTCTGCCTTCGGCTCAGGTCATGATCCCAGGGTCCTGGGATCGAGCCCCCGCATCGGGCTCCCTGCTCCGCTGGAAGCCTGCTTCTCCCTCTCCCACTCCCCCTGCTTGTGTTCCCTCTCTCTCTGTGTCTCTCTCTGTCAAATAAATAAATAAAATCTTAAAAAAAAAAAGAATATAAATGAATGATTTAGAAAATATAAAAAATTTGGTCAGATCAATGAAATCAAAAGCTGGGTCTGGAAAAAATCAGGGAAATTGATAAGCCTCTAGCTAGCCTTATTAAGACATAATAGAACTGAATGGAATCAAGAAAATGGGGGGAAAAAAAAGAAATAGACTGATATAGTCAATTGATTGTGGCAAAGGTACCCAAGTAATTCAGTGGAAGAAGGATAGTCTTTTCAAAATAAGGTAATAAAGTAATTGTGCATTTATATGGAAAATAAAATCTAACTCTAACCTTGTAGCTTACCCCCAAATTTACTTGAAGTGGCTCATAGACGTAAAGAAAACTAAACCTATAAAACTTCCAGAAGAAAACCACTTTTGGAAATAGTTTGAAAGTTTCTTACAATGGCAAACACTTAATTACCATATGACCCATATTTCCAGCCCTTAGATATTAATCCAAGGTAAATGAAACTATATGTCTGCACAAAGACTTGTACACAAATACTCAAAGAAACTTTACACACAATAGTTGAAAATGAGAAACACTCAATTGTCCATGAATTGGAGAATAAACAATTGTGGTATATCCATAAAATAGAATACTACCCAGCAATCAAAATGAATCAGCTACTGATACTTGCAAAACACAGATGACTATCACAAAGATTATGCTCAGTTGGATAAATCAGGAAAAAAAGTACATACGGCATCATTAAATGTATATGAAACAATTGACATTACATCATATCAAATGAAAATCTAGAAATAGCTAATTTCTATTGTCAGAAAGCTGATCGGTGTTTGCTTACCATTAGCAAATGAGTTTCTTTATTGTGGAGTAGTGGGAAGAATACTTACATTGTAGAGACCCAATCTATTTAATCTATTAACCAATTAAACCTAATTTGTTAAATCTATAGAGTTTCTCATGTTCAATTTTTAAATATATTTGTATTTTTTTTAAAGACTTTATTTATTTATTTGACAGAGAGAGAGACAGCAAGAGCAGGAACACAAGCAGGGGGAGTGGGAGAGGGAGAAGCAGGCCTCCCGCCGAACAGGGAGCCCGATGTGGGACTCGATCCCAGGACCCTGGGATCATGACCTGAGCCGAAGGCAGACGCTTAACGACTGAGCCACCCAGGCGCCCCTATATTTGTATTTTAAACATATCTGTATTTTATTTAAAAACACTACAATAAACTGTGCTACACATGCAAAAACTTATGTAAAGTTTGGGAAGGTTATTCTTTTTGAGGATATCAAGGAAAGAGGTAAATTTGCACATTTCTGGCTTACAGTGCTAAACAAAGACAGGGTGTGTGAGCTAGAGACATTATCCATAAATTGAACTAATCCAGGCAGAAGTGGGAATTCAGTCAGGTCATTAGGCAAACATCTTCCTTTCCTGAATATCATAGGAGAATGTCTGGCTTTCAGGAAGCTCACTATACCTATGATAGAATATGAATGAATTTTATTTAGGCTCAGTTGCATTTGAAAAAAAGAAATCCATGGCAGTAGTAATCTCTATAAAAAAATTAAACCAGAGGCCACAACCC
Organism: Mirounga leonina; assembly: GCF_011800145.1. NCBI lineage: Eukaryota > Metazoa > Chordata > Mammalia > Carnivora > Phocidae > Mirounga > Mirounga leonina. The sequence continues at coordinate 92,675,218 of NW_023270807.1, read as the reverse complement.
CCCGGTTTTACTACCTAATTAGTAATCATTGTATCTGTATATATTTTTTTAAATTCAGTTTTGGTGATGGAGCTACCTTGACAAAACATTGTATCATTGGTATTATGGTTTATTGTTAAATTTTGTTAAATTTGTACTTACCTATATTTTCTACATAATAAAAATATTCATGCTTTTTTCTTTTTTTTTGTAAAGGAACTAACATGTGGTTTAGTTAAGTGGAAAAGATTCTAGACTAGATTATTATCTGATCAATTCCAAGATCTACCACTCCAGAGAACACACTAAATTGATAAATATTTGTTGAATGCCTGCTATGTTCCAAGTTCTGTAGATATGGAGAAAATCACTCTTAATCTATTTCCTCTTTTTTTATAATAAAGGTAAATCTCTGATTTACTCAAAGGATAAACTATACAGTTTACATTCTTAATCTTAATTCTTTATGTTAGAATAATTCTTAAATATATTTTGTGTATGCTAGGAGACAAATTCCTTAAATAATTTGGTTTCCTTTATCTTCTAATTTGTTCCAGTATTATTCAAGTTAATAAAAAATTTGGACTATTCTGTTTAAAAACACCCAGGTATGTATTTAAAGAATGTCAGAAATTCACTTAAGGTTTTACAAATATGGAAAAAAATTATCATCCATGCTACTCACAACAAATTCCTTTGAACTTACACTGTACTCTGTTCAATTTTTCTGTAAACTTAAACTGCTCAAAATATAAAGTCTAATTATTTAAAATAAAAATTCTAAAAATATTAATAAGTTAAAACATAAAATTGTAAAATCTTTTTTAGAAGACTAATTGTTGGGCGCCTGGGTGGCTCAGTTGGTTAAGGGACTGCTTTCGGCTCAGGTCATGATCCTGGAGTCCCGGAATCGAGACCCACATCAGGCTCCCTGCTCGGCGGGGGGTCTGCTTCTCCCTCTGACCCCCCTCCCTCTCCTGCTCTCTGTCTCTCATTATCTCTCTCAAATAAATAAATAAAATCTTTAAAAAAAAAAAAGAAGACTAATTGTTTTCACCCACATTTTGTTGCAGAGAAATATTTCCCAGTTACATGATCACGAATATCACTTTGTAGGGCACCTGGGTGGCTCAGTAGGTTAAGCATCTGCCTTTGGCTCAGGTCATGATCCCAGCATCCTGGGATTGAGTCCTGAGTCAGGCTCCCTGCTCTGCAGGGAATCTGCTTCTCTCTCCCTCTGCTCCTCCTCCCACTCATTCTCTCAACCTCTCTCACTCTTTCTGTCAAATAAATAAAGTCTTATTAAAAAAAAAATCACTTGGCATATTTGTAATATATTGGCTGTCTGTCTTAGGTCTGCCAAATCAGAATCTATTTTACAGAGGTCTAGAATTCTATTTATTAGATGTCCACATATCATTATTATTGGATTATGGGACAAATTTTGGAAATTGATGGTAGGAAAATTTCCAGTAGCCCTAAATCAATAACTGCTATATCCTTACTATATGTATATATTCCACATATAATATATATATATATATCTTCCACATAAACATGGAAAATCCCTATATAAAGACAATAAAGAGAATTAAAAACTTTAGCCTTGATTGCTACTTACCAAAATTTTGTTTTTTTTCTTTCCATGCATATAATAGGATAATATATTCTTAAAACTTTTAAATTAGGTACAGACCTGCGACCTTTTATGGCTAAGAAGTTGTGAGTGAGGGGCACCTAGGTGGCTCAGTTGGTTGTGCATCAAACTCTTGATTTCAGCTCTGGTCATGATCTCAGGGTCATGATCTCAGGGCCATGAACTCAGGGTCCTGAAATCCAGTCCCATGTCGGGCTCTGAGATCAGCAGGAAGTCTGCTTCTCTCCCTCTCCTTGTCCCTCTCCCTCTGCCCCTCCCCTTGCTCTCTCTTTCTAATAAAAATAAATAAATATGTTAAAAAAAATAAAAGAGGTTGTGAGTGAAAGGGATGTGTGTTAGGGCCATGTAAACGCTTTGAAAGCTGGAGGGAGATTTGCCAGTTAATCTTTTTACTATCTTGGAAGTTGTATCAGTTGTATGCAACGTTTAGCTGAGTAGGCATAATAAGCAGATAACAATTCCATATATAGCCAGAATGGAAAATAAACTTTATTTTGTGAAGTGCTATGATTTGGAGTTGTTAATTATAGCAGTAAAACCTTGGCCTTTGTAATTGATTTAGATAATGGGGAATTTAGAATCACCAAGAGGGAGTTGATTTCATAACAACAAAAAACAGAAACAGATATAGGAACAAATACTGAAAGATGTGGTGGTGTTGGCTTATACCATGAGTAGTAAGTGGTGAAGCATCTGTAATAGAAGTCTGAATATATAGTGATCAATGTTCTGCAATGGCCAGAACATTTGATAAAACTGTAGCCTATGATCACTTGGAAAGCTTTTTTTGTACATAAAGAACTTGAATTCTTTGATTAAAAATTTTGAAAATAAAGTTTTTAGCAAGGATTTGTTGATATTCCCTGAATAGTACAAGGTATTACGTATGAGAAACAAATTTAAGAAAGAACTCGCCAGTTTGCTAGCCAATATAAAGACTAATGGGGCATGTACTCCATGGAGCACTGGGTGTTATACGAAAACAATGAATCATGGAACACTACATCAAAAACTAATGATGTATGGTGACTAAGATAGCATGATAAAATAAAATTAAATTAAAGAAAAAAAGACTAATGGAGAGGTACAGAGATATACAATTCCAGGAAATTTTAGAATTAGATAAAGCAACTGCTTTTCAATCAAAAACAGTAAAAGATAAAATTTAGAAATGTTTTGAGTACCAAAGAAACTTTAAGACACTGAATGGATTAAATTGGTGCCACTAATTTCTTTTTTTTTTTTTTTTTATTTGGATTCCTGGCACTGGGGAAAAAAAAAAAAACACATCTTTAAGGTGTTGCTCTCCTATCAAAGACTCCCAGAGTTAAATTAAGAAAGACAAATATAGGGCAAAAAAGGAAGAAATGTAACAATTATGATAATTAAATCTAGAAGGGATTTATAGGTGTAGTTATTGTCCCGGGATCTGACTGGGATCCAATAGATAAGAAGCTCAGTAGGTGTTTAAGAAAGTTATCCTATCAAGCAAACCATACTCCCAAAGTAAAGAAGGCTTTAACTTCTTGAGACTTACAAAGATGCCAGAGATCCCAAATTTATCTGTGTAATATGCTTAAAAAGTTGCTCAGTCCCCAAGAAATGTTTATTCTCCACTGTCCACCTTAGATATATTCAATGTAAAAATATGGATAAATGAATCTTCAAGAGAATAAAATAATGGTCTCAGGAAAAATTCAACTAGGGAATCTCTTCCAAGGGGGGAAAAAAAAAGGACCGTTTTCAAGGGATGTTCCCCACACTTAAGGTAGAGGAAGTCTCAAAATTTTTCTGGTGAATTTCAGAGTTGTTACATATCAGTGTTTATCATGTTTGGTTTTTTAAAGATGCAAGATTTTTGTGAGAATTCAGAGACAGTTTACTTACTAGTTAATTTATTTATTTTAGTTGATCAAGAGAACATTTAGTTTTAGTTCATCAAGAAAATGCTCATTTGTTTCACTTTTCTTGACTTAGTTAATCGAGAGGAGCCACTACCATGGATCACCCAAGATTAATGGACTTTAACTTGGTTCTGTGATTGCACAGAACTTGCAGTTGTATAGCTTGGGAAGATATGAATGCTTTTTTTCTGAGATGCAGAAATTGGACTGAATATTTAATCTTAAAAATGCCGACCCTGAACATTATGGCTGTTTACCAAATATCTCTAATTCTCCCATTGTCAAGCATATGGTGATATTACACTTCCCTGCCTGCTTGAAACTCTTTGTGATTGCATATCTTACTTTGATCAATGCAAAGTGAGCAAAAGTGATATATCTCCCTTCTAGTAGGAAACATTAAAAGCTAATGTGTAATTCACTATATTCTCTTTATCTTGACCAAAAACACTGTAGATGCATGTGATAAGGTGAAGTCTGTAATAGTGTCTATTCCAGAGTGAGTGAAATAAGCAGTTCCTTTTTAACCTACATTGGACACCTAAAGCAAACAAGAATTTTTTTTTTTTTTCTGTGAAGCCACTAAGATTTGGGGGTTGTTTCTTCCAGCAGCACAACTTAGCTCATCCTGATAAAATATTACTAGATTAATTATTCAAGACAAAAGACTCACTGATGGATCTTTCTAATATTTATCCCCTTAGGTCATCTAATTTTTCATATACATGTTGCTTTTTATTATAAAGAAAAAATGAAAATTGGAGGGAGAAATATGTAACAAATAATTCAAGAAAACATATCACTGACAGTTAAGTATCAGTCAGAAGCTAAGATTCAGCTTTCATTTTAATTCAATGAAATTTTAATTCAATGGTCCTGGAAAACACACCTGAGTTTAGGCAGCTGGTTTTTAAATATATTTGTTATGAACTGCCCATTTACTCCTTTTCTTTGAGTGTGGTAGGTATATACTCTTCTTCTAAATGATCCTGGTGATATGAGAAAATGCATTTCTCCAACTATTATCTTAATTTAGTACTATTGAAACAGATGTTCTGTGAAGAATGCAACTTAAAAAGAAGTTTAGTATATGATATATTTTTGTGGTATGTATTTCCTTTTTCCCCTATCTTGTGATGAAGAAGTATTTTGTTTGTAAATCTAGAAGGATTTGGCCCATTAAAGAGCCGTATTGAACATAATCATACAGTATGAAAATATTCTCATTAGTCCTATCTTTTAACCTTATAAAGTCATAGAGTGCCCTGAATAACCCAGTTATATTGATGATCAGTAAATAGTGCAGCATATTCCTATGCAGTTGTCACATCCAAAGACTTTGGCCTATACGTCAACTAGCCATGCAGCAAATATGCTATGCTCCACATGAAGAAACATTGAGGAATATTTTCTTATGCATTAAATCCCAGCATTGATGGATGAAATAGCTAAGCATAATTAATGTACCACTTTAAACAGATTTGTATGTATCAATTCTGTCATCTTTCATTTTGTTGAAAGAAATTTGGAAGAATTTTGTTAGAACAAAGGAAGGACAGATAAATTCTGGCATAAGAAATTAAACAGAGTTTACCTTTGAGATCCTTTAAAAAATAGTGGCAGAAGGTTTCTTAACACTAAAAGGAAAATACTATTAATCACAGTCACAAGTCTGGTAAATTTTAGTTTCAATTTATGGATGTTAAAAATTAAAGGAATAAAACTAAAATTATGATTGATGAAAAGAGGCTAATTACTGTGCTTATTCACTGGTTCAGGTAAGTATTAAAACATGGAGGTAGTTTAAAATATATTCTTGGGAAGATCATGTATTTCAGGAATATATTTCAGAATATACATAAATTCTTAGCAAGTCCATATATACATATATAATGCAATTCTGTGTGTGTGTTTATATATAGTTACACACACATAGAATTTATGTATCTCTGATTCAAAAAAGTACCAATCTGTAGGAGGGACATAAAAAAAGCCAAATGGTATTAAAATTAAGAAGCTGAAGTGCCTTGTTATTCACTATGCCAGTGATCTAGACAAGTAGTGCTCTGTGTTAAAAGTCATTTTTCCTAAGATTTTCTCAATTTTTGACATATCTTTTTTTAAGATTTTATTTTCTTATTTTTATGTGTGCGCACGCAAAAGAGAGAGAGAGAGACAGAGAGAGAAACAGGGAGCACAAGAGCATGAGGAGGGTGGGCAGAGAGAGAAGAGACTCACTGCTGAGCAGGGAGCCAGATGAGGATTCAATCCCAGGACCCTGGGATCATGACCGGAGCCAAAGGCAGATGTTTAATGGACTGAGCCACCCAGGCGCACAATTTTTACATATCTTATCTAAATATCTCTGCACATATCAACTCCATTCACTTTTTTTATCAATCTCACTTGTTTTGCAAAATTAATTACATACTTAGTTTCTTGCTAGACACAGAGCAGATGCAGTTTAAATATAAACAAAATTTAGAGTTAATAAAAAAATTGCAATTTAGTATATAGTAAAGATGACTTCCAAATCAACAATGAAAAGAATTTCTGTTCAACTGGTGGTTTACCAAAAAATAGATAGTCAACAACAAAAAAAATGGCTTACCTCCCTGTTTCACTTTAAAAAATAATTTCCAGGCAGAACAATGAATTCAATGTAAAATCAATAAAAATCACTAAATTACTAGAATTCCAGTGTAAAATAGGGGTAGTCTTTTAAGTGAGGCACCATATCCAAAACAGTTTAAAAATCTGTTCAAACACACACACACACACACACACTCACCCATGTACACACTAAGATAGGAATATGGATTTTCAGTGCAATACTGACTTGAAAGGAAATAATTAAAAATATCCCATACCCATGAATAAGAAAACTATAACAAAAGATAAACACTTATAAATTATGAACACATTCAGTATATATGTATGTATACATGTGTATCACATCCGTATGTGTATATATATACCACATTATATTTAGTTATTGTTTCTTTATGTCTTTGTTTTGTCACAATGTCTCAGTCTTCCCTCCTTTTTTGACACTTGAAGAATACAGGCCAAATATTTTGTAGAATGCCCCTCAATTTTGTTTCTGATGTTTTCCTCATTTCTAGATGAAGTTTATGGATTTTGGGGAAGAAGCTTCCACTCTCACAAAAAAAATCTGTGGAACTTGCTAGCAAAATGATCTATCAGTTATGATGTTAAGCTTATCTGGCTAAAGTAGAGTTTGTCAGGTTTTCTTTTTTTTTTTTTTCCCATTATGAAGTTCCTCTTTTTCTGCCCTTCCATTCTATACTCGGAAGAAAGTCACTATGCACAGCTGACACATAACAAATGGGAGTATGTTTCCATCTTCTTGAAGTAGAAATATCTGCATACATAATTTGAAATTCCTCTACACAGGAAATTTATTCTCCCCAATCACGTGTTTATTTAATCATCTGCTTATATATGAACTTGAGGTTATTTGTTTCATACTTTGGGATGTAGTCAGTCCTATTTTATTTATTTTATTGCTCAAATTGCTGCAGCTTTGGCCAGTGGAAGTTTTTAGTTGATTCCTGTGTTCTTTTGACATACACCTGTCTCTGGTGTGTGTGTGTGTGTGTGTGTATGTGTGTGTGTGCGTGTGTGACATTCCCTTACTTTCAGGCACCACATGATGCATCAAGCTCACTTTGTATGTTCCTTACCAAATCTCAAAATCATCCAGTTGTCCGGAAAGCCCACAATCCTTTTTTAGAAAAGTAGTGTTAGAAAACAAGATCTGGGACTACTAAGGTATGCTTGTTGCTCACTGTTGTTTCTTTTAGTACATCTATCTAAGTTGGCAGAACAAGGAAATATATACAAGCAGAACAAGGAAATATACATATGTGTACTAATCAATGTATATACATATATTTATAAATACTTCCATATGTATCATCTATATCTAAATGTAGTTAAACATGAGTTCATACTCATGTGTCCAACACAAATCCATTACCACATGATGATTCTGCCTTCTTCCCTTACTTTTCTATAACCTATTCCTCCAATGATGATAAACCTGGATCTCACCATTCCCTGACCATTAATTTGTTGTTTGATTCCATTGTATATGAATAATTGTTTCATAATTGTTAACCTATTCTCCCATTTGATGCAACTTTATCAGCAATAGTACAGTGCTTATGTACTGTTCCTTTTGCCCTAGTCTTATAGAAACCACTCATTTCCAGAATTATTTTGATCACATTATTTTTCCCTTCTCTCTTCAGTGAGGTTATTTCATGCATTTTTAATGCGATTAGTTTGTATTTTTTTGTCATAATCTGCACCCCACCCTGTGATCCACCAACCTCCTACATAATTTCTGTTGCATAAATTGAGTCTCTTTTGCACTTAAAAGTTACATAGTGTCATATATACACCATTGCAACATTATATAAAATATTTTCACCTCCATAAAATAATCCCTGTGCTTCTCTGTTCAATCTTCCACCCTTCCCAAACACCTGGCGGCCACTGATCTGTTCACTGTCTCTAAGGCTTTGCCTTTTGCATAAGGTCATAGAATTGGAATCATACAGTATATAGCCTTTTCAAGTTGACCTCTTTCACTCAGCAGTATGTATTAAAGATTCATTTATGTATTTTTGTTATTGTATACTGCATTTATTTTTACAATTGAATAATATTCCATTTTATAGATGGATAGCAACTTTTCTATAGATTCATCCATTGAAGGACATCTTTGTTTCCTCCTGTTTGGGTCAATTATGAATAAAATTTCTATAAATATTCATCTAAAGTTTCCTAGTGTGGATATGTTTTCACATCAGTTGAGTAAGTACATAGAAAGGTGATCGCAGTACATGATAAGACTGTGTTTAGCTTGGGGCGCCTGGGTGGCTCAGTTGGTTGAGCGACTGCCTTCGGCTCAGGTCATGATCCTGGAGTCCCGGGATCGAGTCCCGCATCGGGCTCCCTGCTCGGCGGGGAGTCTGCTTCTCTCTCTCCCGCTCCCCCGTCTCGTGCTCACACTCTCTCTCTCTCAAATAAATAAATAAAATCTTAAAAAAAAAAAAAAAAGACTGTGTTTAGCTTTGTAAGAGACTGCCAAACTGTCTTCCATAGTGTCTGTACCACTTATATTCCCACCAAAATGGGAGTTTCTTTTGCTCCATATCTTTACCACTTACTGGTATTTTCAGTTTTAGGCTTTTAGTCTTACTAATAGGTGTGTAATGATATCTCATTTTTAAAATTTGTATTTACATAATAATAAATGGTATTGATTATCTTTGCATATGCTTATTTGCCATCTGTATACATCGTTTGGTGAGATGTCTGATCATATTTTTGCCCATTTTTATTTCTTTTGGTTCACTGGTTTTCTTATTATTAAATTTTATGATTTTTGGTTTTTTTTTTCCTTAAATTTTAAAAGTTTTAATTTCAGTGTAGTTAATATACAGTGTTATATTAGTTCCAGATGTATAAAATAGTGATCAACAGTTCCATATAGGACTTAGTGCTCATCAGGACAAGTGCTCTCCTTAATCCCCATCACCTATTTCACCCACCCATCCACCGACTTCCCCTCTGGTAACCATCAGTTTGTTTTTTTATTAAGAGTCTGTTTTTTGGTTTCTCTCTCTCTCTCTTCTTTCTTTGTTCATTTGTTTTGTTTCTTATATTCCACACGTGACTGAAATTATATGGTATTTGTCTTTTCCTGACTGGCTTATTTTGCTTAGCATATAGGCTCTAGATCCATCCATGTTGTTGCAAATGGCAAGATTATGTTCTTTTTTATGGCTGAATAATATTCCATTATATATATTTGTGTATATTGATTTTTATCCTGCAACTTTAATAAGTTGATCTATCAGTTCTATTAGTTTTTTGGTGGAGTCTTTCAGATTTTCCATATAGAGCATGTCATCTGCAAGTAGTGAAAGTTTGACTTCTTCCTTACCAATTTGGAGGCCTTTTATTCTTTTTGTTGTCTGATTGCTGTGGCTAGGACTTCTAGTACTAAGTTCAATAAAAATGGAGAGAGTGGGGGCGCCTGGGTGACTCAGTTGGTTAAGCGACTGCCTTCGGCTCAGGTCATGATCCTGGAGTCCCGGGATCAAGTCCTGCATCGGGCTCCCTGCTCGGCAGGGAGTCTGCTTCTCCCTCTGACCCTCCTCCCTCTCATGCTCTCTGTCTCTCATTCTCTCGGTCTCAAATAAATAAAAATAAAAATCTTTAATAAAAAAAAATGGAGAGAGTGGACATACTTGTCTTATTCCTGACCTTAGGGGAAAAGCTCTCAGTTTTTCCCCATTAAGTATGATGTTACCTGTGGGTTTTTCATATAAGGCCTTTATTATGTTGAGGTATATTTACCTCTAAACCTACTTGTTGAGGGTTTTTATCATGAATGGATGTTGTACTTTGTCAAATGCATTTTCTGCATCTACTGAAATAATCGTGTGGTTTTTATCCTTTCTTTTTTTGATGTGATGTGTCACAATGATTGGTTTGTGGATATTGAACCACCCTTGCATGCCAGGAATAAATCCTACTTGAACATGGTGAATGATTTTTTAAGGTACTGCTGGATTCAATTTGCCAGTATTTTGTTGAGAATTTCTGCATCTGTGTTCATCAGGAATATTGGCCTGTAGTTCTCTTTCTTTCTTGTATCTTTATCTGGTTTTGGTATCAGGGTAATGCTGGCTTCATAGAATTTGGAAGTTTTCCTCCATCTTCTGTTTTTTGGAAGAGATTGAAAAGAATAGGTATTAACTCTTCTTTAAATGTTTGTTTAATTTGCCTGTGAAGCTGCTTAATCCTGGACTTGTACTTGATGGCAGAAGAGTTTTTTTAATTTTAATTTTTATTATATTTTTAATTAAAAATTTTTTTTTAAATTAACATATGTATTATTTGTTTTAGGGGTACAGGTCTGTGATTCATCAGTCTTACACAATTCACAGTGCTCACTGTAGTAGATACCCTCCCCAGTGTCCATCACCAGCCACACCATCCCTCTCACCCCCCTCCACTCCAGCAACCCTCAGTTTGTTTCCTGAGATTAAGAGTCTCTTATACTTTGTCTCCCTTTCTGGTTTCGTCTTGTTTCATTTTTCCCTCCCTTTCCCTATGATCCTCTATGTTGTTTCTCCAGTTCCACATATCAGTGAGATCATATGATACTTGTCTTTCTCTGATTGAATATTTCGCTTAGCATAATACCCTCTAGTTCCATCCACGTCATTGCAAATGGCAGATTTAATTTTTTTGATGGCTGCATTGTATCCCATTGTTTGTATATATATGTGTATATATATATACCGCATCTTCTTTATCCATTCATCTGTCGATGGACATCTGGGTTCTTTCCATAGTTTGGCTATTGTGGCCATTGCTGCCATAAACATTGGAGTGTGTGTGCCCCTTCAGATCACTACATTTGTATCTTTGGGGTAAATACCCAGTAGTGCAATTGCTTGGTCGTAGAGTAGCTCTATTTTCAACTTCCTGAGGAACCTCCATACTGTGTTCCAGAGTGGCTGCACCAGCTTGCATTCCCACCAACAGTGTAGGAGGGTTCTGCTTTCTCTGCATCCTCACCAACATCTGTCATTTCCTGACTTGTTAATTTTAGCCATTCTGACTGGTGTGAGGTGGTATCTCATTGAGGTTTTGATTTGGATTTCCCTGACGCCGAACAACGTTGAGCACTTTTTCATGTGTCTGTTGGCCATTTGGATGTCGTCTTTGGAAAAATGTCTGTTCATGTCTTCTGCCCATTTCTTGATTGGATTCTTTGTTCTTTGGGTGTTGAGTTTGATAAGTTCTTTATAGATTTTGGATACTAGCCCTTTATCTGATATGTCATTTGCAAATATCTTTTCCCATTCTGTCAGTTGTCTTTTGGTTTTGTAGACTGTTTTTGTTGCTGTGCAAAAGCCTTTTATCTTGATGAAGTCCCAACAGTTTATTTTTGTCTTTGTTTCCCTTGCCTTTGGAGATGTTTCTAGGGAGAAGTTGCTGTGGCTGAGTTCAAAGAGGTTGCTGCTTGTGTTCTTCTCAAGGATTTTGATGGACTCCTGTCTCACATTTGGGTCTTTCAACCATTTTGAGTCTATTTTTGTGTGTGGTGTAAGGAAATGGTCCAGTTTCATTCTTCTGCATGTGGCTGTCCAATTTTCCCAACACTATTTGTTGAAGAGATTGTCTGTTTCTATTGGGCATTCTTTCCTCTTTTTTGAAGATGAGTTGACCATAGAGTTGAGGGTCCATTTGTGGGCTCTCTATTCTGCTCCATTGATCTATGTGTCTGTTTTGTGCCAGTACCATACTATCTTGATGATTACAGCTTTGTAATAGAGCTTGAAGCCTGGACTTGTGATGCCACCAGCTTTGCTTTGCTTTTTCAACATTCCTCTGGCTATTCAGGTCTTTTCTGGTTTGATACAAATTTTACGATTATTTGTTCCATTTCTTTGAAAAAAGTGGATGGTATTTTGATAGGGATTGCATTAAGTGTGTAGATTGCTCTAGGTAGCATTGACATTTTCACAATCTTTGTTCTTCCAACCCATGAGCATGGAACGTTTTTCCACATCTTTCGGTCTTCCTCAATTTCTTTCATGAGTATTCTATAGTTTTCTGAGTACAGATCCTTTGCCTCTTTGCTTAGATTTATGCCTAGGTATCTTATGGTTTTGGGTGCAATTGTAAGTGGGATCGACTCCTTAATTTCTCTTTCTACTGTCTTGTTGTTGGTGCATAGAAAGGCAACTGATTTCTGTGCATTTATTTTATATCCTGCCACTTTACTGAATTCCTCTATGAGTTCTAGCAGTTTTGGGGTGGAGTCTTTTGGGTTTTCCACATAAAGTATCATATCATCTGCAAAGAGTGAGGGTTTGACTTCTTTTTTGCCTATTTGGATGCCTTTTATTTCTTTTTGTTGTCTGATTTCTGAGGCTAGGACTTCTAATACTATGTTGAACAGCAGTGGTGATAGTGGACATCCCTGCCGTGTTCCTGACCTTAGGGGGAAAGCGCTCAGTTTTTCCCTATTGAGTATGATATTCACTGTGGGTTTTCCATAGATGGCTTTTATGATATTGAGGTATGTACCCTCTATCCCTACACTGTGAAGAGTTTTAATCAAGAAACGATGCTGTACTTTGTCAAATGCTTTTTCTGCATCTATTGAGAGAATCATATGATTCTTGTTCTTTCTTTTATTAATGTATTGTATCACATTGACTTTCGGATTTGAACCAACCTTGCAACCCAGTAATAAATCCCATTTGGTCCTGGTAAATAAACCTTTTAATGTACTGTTGGATCCTATTGGCTAGTATTTTGGTGAGAATTTTTGCATCCACGTTCATCAGGGGTATTTGTCAGTAGTTCTCCTTTTTGATGGGGTCTTGTCTGGTTTTGAGATCAAGGTAATGCTGGCCTCATAAAATGAGTTTGGAAGTTTTCCTTCCATTTCTATTCTTTGAAACAGCTTCAGAAGAATAAGTATTAGTTCTTCTTTAAATGTTTGGTAGAATTCTCCTGGGGCATATAGTTGCTCATCATATGTTCTTATAATTTTTTGTATTTCTTTGGTGTTGGTTGTGATCTCTCCTCTTTCATTCATGATTTTATTTATTTGGGTCATTTCTCTTTTCTTTTTGATAAGTCTGGCCAGGGGTTTATCAATCTTGTTAATCCTTTCAAAGAACCAACTCCTAGTTTTGTTGATCTGTTCTACTGTTCTTTTGGTTTCTATTTCATTGATTTCTGCTCTGATCTTTATTATTTCTCTTCTCTTGCTGGGTTTAGGCTTTATTTGCTGTTCTTTCTCCAGGTCCTTTAGGTATAAGGTTAGGTTGTGTATTTGAGACCTGTTTCTTGAGAAGGCTTATATTGCTATATACTTTCCTCTTAGGACTGCCTTTGCTGCATCCAGAAGATTTTGAACAGTTGTGTTTTCATTTTCTTTTGTTTCCATGAATTTTTAAAATTAGTCTTTAATTTCCTGGTTGACCCATTCATTCTTTAATAGGATGCTCTTTAGCCTCCATGTATTTGAGTTCTATCCAACATTCCTCTTGTGGTTGAGTTCTAGTTTCAAAGCATTTTGGTCCAAAAATATTCAGGGAATGATCCCAGTCTTTTGGTATTAGTTGAGACCTGATTTGTGACCCAAGATGTGATCTATTCTGGAGAACGTTCCATGTGCACTAGAGAAGAATGTGTATTCTGTTGCTCTGGGATGGAATATTCTGAATATATCTGTGAAGTCCATCTGGTCCAATGTGTCATTTAAAGCCTTTATTTCCTTGTTGATCTTTTGCTGAGATGATCTGTCCATTTCAGTGAGGGGGGTGTGTGTTAAAGTCCACTACTATTATTGTATTATTGTTGATGTGTTTCTTTGCTTTTGTTATTAATTGGCTTATATAATTGGCTGCTCCCATGTTAGGGGCGTAGATATTTACAATTGTTAAATCTTCTTGTTGGATAGACCCTTTAAGTAGGATATAGTGTCTTTCCTCATCTCTTATTATAGTCTTTGTTTTAAAATCTAATTTGTCTGATATAAGGATTGCCACCCCAGCTTTCTTTGGTGTTCATTATCATAATAAATGGTTTTCTACCCCCTCACCTTAAATCTGGAGGTGTCTTTGGGTCTAAAATGAGTCTCTTGCAGACAGCATATCGATGGGTCTTGTTTTTTTTATCCAATCTGATACCCTGTGTCCTTTGATTGGGGCATTTAGCCATTTACCTTCAGGGTAACTATTGAAAGATATGAAATTAGTGCCATTGTATTGCCTGTAAGGTGACTGTTACTGTATATTGTCTGTGTTCCTTTCTGGTCTATGTTACTTTTAGGCTCTCTCTTTGCTTAGAGGACCCCTTTCAGTTTTTCCTGTAGGGCTGGTTTGGTGTTCATAGATTCTTTTTTATTTGTCCTGGAAACTCTTTATCTCTCCTTCTATTTTTCAAACAGCGTACCTGGATATAGTATTCTTGGATGCATATTTTTCTCGTTTAGTGCTCTGAATATATCATGCCATTCCTTTCTGGCCTGCCAGGTGTCTGTGGATAGGTCTGCTGCCAGTCTAATGTTTCTACCGTTGTAGGTTACAGACCTCTTGTCCCAAGCTGCTTTCAGGATTTTCTCTTTGTCTCTAAGACTTGGGAGTTTTAATATTAGATGTTGGGGTGTTGACCTATATTTATTGATTTTGAGGGGGTTTCTCTGTTCCCCCTGGATTTTGATGCCTTTTTCCTTCCCCAGTTTAGGGAAGTTCTCTGCTATAATTTGCTCCAATATACCTTCTGCCCCTCTCTCTCTTTCTTCTTCTTCTGGGATCCCAATTATTCTAATATTGTTTCGTCTTATGGTGCCACTTATCTCTCGAATTCTGCCCTCGTGATCCAGTAGTTATCTTTCTTTTTCTCAGCTTCTTTATTCTCCATCATTTGGTCTTCTATATCACTAATTCTCTCTTCTGCCTCATTTATCCTAGCAATTAAGAGCCTCCATTTTTGATTGCACCTCATTAATAGCCTTTTTGATTCAACTTGGTTAGATTTTAGTTCTTTTATTTCTCCAGAAAGGGATTCTCTAGTATCTTCTATGCTTTTTTTCAAACCTAGTGAGTATCTTTATAATCGTTATTCTGAACTCTAGTTCTGACATCTCACTAATGTCTGTACTGATTAGGTCCCTGGCAGTTAGTACTGCCTCTTGCTCCTTTTTTTTTTTTTTTGAGCTGAGTTTCTCCGTCTTGTCATTTTGCCCAGAGGAGAATAGATGAATGAGAGAATGAAATGCTAACAGGGTAACAATGAACCCAGAAAAATATACACTAAACAAATCAGAAGAGACCCAAAACCCAGGGGAAAAGAAAGGGAAAGAAAAAGAAAGAAAATGATCAGGCTGGTGAATAGAATAGAGCTACACACTAGATTTTCATGTATTTTGGTCTGTAAGAAGAAATTGCCTCCCCAAATTTTATTTTATTTTATTTTTATTTTATTTTATTATGTTAATCACCATACAATACATCATTAGTTTTTGATGTGGTGATCCATGATTCATTGTTTTTGTATAACCTCCAGTGCTCCATGCAGGACATTCCCTCCTTAATACCCATCACAGGGATAACACATCCCCCCAACCCCCTCCCCTCTAATACCCTCAGGTTGTTTCTTATAGTCCATAGTCTCATGGTTCATCTTTCCCTCCATTTCCCCCCCTTCATTTTTCCCTTCCTTCTCCTAATGTCCTCCATGCTATTCCTTATGTTACACAAATAAGTGAAACCATATGATAATTGACTTTATCTGCTTGACTTATTTCACTTAGCATAATCTCCTCCAGTCCCATCCATGTTGATTTTAAAATTGAGTATTCATCCTTTCTGATGGCTGAGTAATATTCCATTTTATATATGGACCACATCTTCTTTATCCATTCATCTGTTGAAGGGCATCTCGGCTCTTTCCACAGTTTGGCTATTGCGGACATTGCTGCTATGAACATTGGGGTGCATATGGCCCTTCTTTTCACTACATCCATGTCTTTGGGGTAAATACCCAGGAGTACAAAATTTTAAAGAAAGAAAAACACATATATATACATATATATATATATGTATATACACACACACACACACACACACCAAAATAAGAGTAAGTACGATGAAGGGATGGAATATGACTGTAAAGATGAAAATTAAAAAAGATTTTAAAGAAGGAATTTTTAAGAGAAGAAGTTGGTTGGAAAAAGAATGAAAAAAATTGAGAATGTGATCAGGTGGGAGACTAGGACAATGTCATACCCTAGATTTAGGATATATTTTGGTCTGTCAGAAGAAACTGTATTCCAAAATTTTAAAGAAAGAAAAACTTATATATTTATAAAAAATAAGGTTAAATACAATGAAGGGATAGAATATGACTGTAAAAGTGAAAATTAAAATAGATTTTAAAAATGGAATTGATAAGATGTTGGTTGAAAAAGGAAAGAAGCAATATTCAACTAAAAAATAGAAAAAATAAAAAAAAATTAGGGGCGCCTGGGTGGCTCAGATGGTTAAGCGTCTGCCTTCGGCTCAGGTCATGATCCCAGGGTCCTGGGATCAAGCCCCGCATCGGACTCTCTGCTCCTTGGGAGCCTGCTTCTCCCTCTACCTCTCTCTCTCTCTGTCTCTCATGAATAAATAAATAAAAATCTTTAAAAAAAAATTAAAAAAATTAACTTGGAAAGACTAAAAAATCATGGGAAAAAAGCCATGAATTCTATATGCAGTATTCCCCTAGTGCTGGCGTTCTGCCATTCCCATGGATTGGTAAACTTGGTCTTGGCTGGCTGTTCTTGCTGATCTTCTGGGGGCAGGGGCCTGTTGCAGTGATTCTCAAATGTCTTTCCCTGAGGCAGAATTGCACCACCCTTGCCATGGGCCAGGCTAAGTAATCTGCTCGGGTTTGCTCTCGGGAGCTTTTGTTTCCTGCAAGCTTTCTGTACAGCTTTGGAGGATGAGAGTGAAAATGGTGGCCTCCCAATCTCCAGCCTGAAGGCGCTGAGAACTCAGGGCCCCACTCCTCAGTGAGCACTCAGAGAAAAGCAGTCAATCACTCCCATCTCCCTTGTCTTCAGCTGCACTCCCTGCTCACCCGGCCACTTTTCGTATTTTTAGATACAAATTTTTATCAGATATGTGTTTTGCAAAAATTCTCTCTCAGTTTATGGCATGTCTTTTTATTCTCTTGATGTACGTCTTTCAGAGTTAAAGGATTTTATTTTAATGCAGTTCACATTACATTTTTTCTTTTGTATATTGTACTTTTATTATTGTACTTTTAAAAAGCCATCACTAAACCTAAGATTTTCATCTAGATTTCTATTATGTTTTCTAAAAATTTTGTAGTTTTGTACTTTATATTTAGGTCCATGATCCAATTTGAGTTTATTTTGTGAATGGTATAAGGTCTATATCTAGGTTCATTTTTTTTTTTTTTTTTATGTGAATGTTCAGGTGTTCCTGCACATTTTTTGAAAAGAATATCTTTTCTCTGGGCGCCTGGGTGGCTCAGTCGGTTAAGCGGCTGCCTTCGGCTCAGGTCATGATCCTGGCATCTTGGGATCGAGCCCCACGTCCGGCTCCCTGCTCAGCAGAAAGCCTGCTTCTCCCTCTCCCTATGCCTGCCGCTCTGTCTACTTGTGCTCTCTCTCTATCTCTCTGTCAAATAAATAAATAAAATCTTAAAAAAAAAAAGAATATCTTTTCTCCATTGTTTTTTCTTTGGATCCTTGTCAAAAAATCAGTTGATTATATTCATGTGGTTCTATTTCTGACATCTCTAGTTTGTTTCATTGGCCTATATGTCCATTACTTTGCCAATACCATACTGTTTTGATTACTGTGATTTTCTAGTAAATTATGAATCAGGTAGTGTGAGTCCTCCAGCTTTGTTGTTTCTTTCATACTTGTTCACTATTCTAAATTCTTTGTCATTCCATATTTTTTTAGAAACTCTTTTTCACCAACAACAAATAGGTTTTTGGAATTTGGGTTGAGATTAAGTTGAATTTATCAATCAATTTTGGAAGATTTACATCTTAAAAATACTTATAAACTTCTAATCTATAAGAATAGGATATTCCATAATATTTAGTGTTCTTGCAAATGGTCTTGTTACTTTTTAAAATCTTAAATATATAAATTTTTCACTGTGAATATTTAGGGATGCAGTTGACTCTTGTTTACTGATCTTGAATACAGCCACCCTGTCATACTTAATTATCAGTTTCAGGAGATTATACTTTGGTATTTTCTTTCTTTCTTTCTTTCTTTCTTTCTTTCTTTCTTTCTTTCTTTTTCTCTTTCTTCTTCTTCTTCTTCTTCTTCTTCTTCTTCTTCTTCTTCTTCTTCTTCCTCTTCTGCTTCTTCTTTTACTTTTTCTTTATGATATTCATGTCATATGTAAACAGACAGTTTTATATCTTTATTTCAATCTGAATACATTTTATTTCCCTTTTTTTAGATTTTTGATTTAACTATAATTCCCAGACTGATGAAAATAATAAGTAATACTAGTAGAAGAGGACTAAAATAGTGTGGGTTTATACTATATTTGTGGTAAAAATCATATTCATATAACAATCACAGATAATAAATTTTTTTAAACTCTTTTCCTTCATTTTACAGATAAGTCTAATTCATAGTATACCTTCCATAACACATAGTTGCAAATTCCCCCCAGCACAATTGCTAATAGCTCATCATTTCTACTTCAGTTGATTTGTTTATCTATGAAATGAAAGTTGTGTTTATCCTCATGCCTATTTATACTAGTTTTAGCTTTTTTATACACAATCATAGTAGATTAAACATTAAACCACAGACATGAATTAGGAAGTTGGAGTGTCATCATTTATATAAATACTACAGCTTTTTGATTATTTGGGTATGGTAGATAAATATGATTAAACAAATATATGTAAGGTTGTGAATTTCTGTGGAGATAAGCAACATCTTTGTAAAAAACTGGAGGAAAATTATAACCAGGTATCATTTTTCTACACTTCTACTCTTACAATATTGTCTTCAATTTATCAGTATACTTTAGATAGAGTAAAACTGAAAATCATGAAGTCCCAATAGATTATTTTTGTTTGTTTGTTTCCCTTGCCTCAGGAGACATATCTAAAAGAAGTTGGTATGGCTGTTGTCAAAGAGGTTACTGCCTGTGTTCTCCTCTAGAATTTTCATGACATCATGTCTCACATTTAGGTCTTTAGTCCATTTCATTTTGTTTTGGTGTATGGTGTTAGAAAGTGGTCCAGTTTCATTCTTTTGCATGTTGCTGTCCAGTTTTCCTGACACCATTTGCTGAAGAGACTTTTCCCATTGGATAGTCCTTCCTGCTTTATCAAAGATTAATTGACCATATAGTTGTGGGTTCACTGCTAGGTACAATAAAATGCCTCGTTGAAGGAAACCATCAACAAAACTAAAAGGCAACCTTCAGAATGGGAGAAGATATTTTCAAGTGACATATCTGATAAGGGTTTGTATCTAAAATTTATAAAGAACTTATCAAACTCAACACCCCCAAAAAACCCAAATAATCTAGTTAAGAAATGGACAGAAGATTTGAATAGACAATTTTCCAAATAAGACATCCATATGGCTAACAGACACATGAAAAGATGCTCAACATCACTCATCATCAGAGAAATACAAATCAAAACTACAGTTACCTCACACATGTCAGAATGGCTAAAATCAACAACACAAGAAACAACAGGTGCAGGGGAGGATGTGGAGAAAGAGGAACCCTCTTTCCCTGTTGGTGGGAATGCAAACTTGTGCAGGCACTCTAGAAAACAGTATGGAGATTCTTCAAAAGGTCAAAAAGAGGGCGCCTGGGTGGCTCAGTTGGTTAAGTGACTGCCTTCAGCTCAGGTCATGATCCTGGAGTCCTGGGATCGAGTCCCGTATCGGGCTCCCTGCTCGGCGGGGAGTCTGCTTCTCCCTCTGACCCTCCCCCCTCTCATGCTCTCTCTCTCTATCTCATTCTTTCTCTCAAATAAATAATTAAAATATTAAAAAAAAAGTCAAAAATAGAACTACTCTATGATCCAGCAACTGCACTACTAGGTATTTACCCAAAGAATGAAAAAAATACTAATTCAAAGGGATACCTGCAGCTCGATGTTTATCGCAATATTATCTATAATAGCCAAGTTATGGAAATAGTCCAAGTGTCCATTGACTGATGAATGGAAAAAGAAGATATGGTATATGCATACAATGGACTATTACTCAGCCATAAAAAAAGAACAAAATTTTGAAATGACATGGATGAGCTAGAGAGTATTATGTTAAGTGAAATGAATCAGTGAGAGAAACATAAAAAACAAATGATTTCACTAAAATGTGAAATTTAAGAAACAAAACAAATAAACAAAGGGGAAAAAGAGAGTCAAACCACGAAACAGACTCTTAATTATAGAGAACAAACTGATAGTTATCAGTGGGGAGGTGGGTGGGTGGATGGGTGAGTTTAATAGGTGATGAGGATTAAGGAGTATATTTATGATGAGCACTGGGTGTTGTATGGGAGTGTTGAATCACTATATTGTACCCCTGAAACTAATATTACACTGTATGTTAACTAGTGGAATTAAATAAAAACTTAAAAAAACAACAACAAACAAACCTGGTAATCATGATCTATTCCACTTGATTGGAACTTATTCAGAGGAGATGAAAAAGACTGATCACTGCACAACACAACACCTCAATAAAAAGTCCTTCTTCCTAAGTAAAAAGTATAAATGTACACTCACATGTTTTATTCAAATATAAAAGACATTCTGTTAAATTATTCCCTAAAAAGACTCACATCTTTAAGAATTTGGGAGCCTCCCAGAACTACCACTGCCAAAGTATATAGTGCTGGCCAGAATATGTAGCACAAAGCCTTTGAGTACATTATGAAATGATCATGTATAGCTAAAAATGTGCATTCCTCACAACCCAAGAATTCAGCAGCCAGTTACATGCCCCAGAGAACTGACAGTGAAAAGTGCGCCAAAAGTATGAGTATTCATGGTAGTAGTTGTTATAGTAAAAGACTGAAAACAACACAGCACAAATGTCAGTTGAGAGAAGGATGGATTAATAAATTGTGGAATATTCACACACATACATATATATGTATATACATATATATCATAACATACACAACTAAATACAGTTTTAAACAAAAATGTATACAACACAGAAGAATCATGAAAACTACAATGTTGAGTAAAAAGAACACTTGAAATACTACACACCTTGTGGTGATACATACATAGAAATCAGAACAATGTTAAGCAAAGGAATGCAGAGGATGCCACTGGAAATGGTGGAGTCTATGGCTCCAAGGGTCTGTTCTTCTACAGAAGCAACCAGTAAGCTGGCAAAAACCATCAGAATCACTTTTTCAAAACTTGAAAATCTGATAAAATCTTACAACAACCAGGAGAGTGCTTAATGAAGAAAAAAACAACTAAGTTTGGTAATAGAGCATGATGGTAATTTGTCCATGTACCATCCCTTATTCTGCAGCTGAACGGTGGTCATGGGGCCATGATTCATGTTTTTGGTGTGTATCACTGATGCCACAGTGGGTAATAGAGACCTTGTTCTCAAAGAATTATGGTTTTGTGTTTTGACATTGGTTCCCTAATGATCTGCTCAGAAACTTTCCTTTGTTCTTTCCTCCTAGAAAACTCTTGGAGCTAAAGTACCCTCCTGGACAGCATTGGTTGAAACCATTTAAAAATATATATTACCTGTAGCTATCAGGAGCTAGAATAGCAAATATGGCAAACAGCCAATAGACTGAAAGGATTGGGCAGGGGAGGAAGACATATGGAGGATTAAGGATTTCAAAGGGTTCCATGTATACCAGGGAACCCTGGGAGACATGTGCATGACAAGGGCTAGAATCATACCCAGAAAAGACCTGAGAGGACTGGAGGCTTGTACATATGGCTGATCTTTGAGGACTGTGTAAATAAGAAAGAGGTTAGGGCTAATGCAGAGTGTTAGTCAGCTTTCCACAGCTCAGAGCCAATCTACAAACACCAAGGAAGGATTTTTGTTGTTGTTACTTTTGCTTTGTTTTGTTTTTCTTTTTGACTTCAGATACTTAAGAAAATTTCTGTTAGGTCACTGGATGACCTGATATAATGGAGCAGAACTGTCAGTGGCCACGTGTCAAAAAATACAGCTTTTGCCAAACTAGGTTAGAAAAGTCACAAAACAGGAGACAACTACAGCTCATAAGCAACAGTGCTCACCCTATGAAGGGGGGGTTTGTGATTTTCAGAGTCACCATATTATAATATTCAAAATGTCCTTTTTCATCACGAAAAAATATGAGACATGCAGAGAAACAGGAAAGTATGGCCCTGAGGCAACCCAGACATTGGGATTACTAGATAAAGACTTCAAGCAAGTATCTTAAATGCGCTCAAACTAAAGGAAACCATAGACAAAGAACTAAAGAAAATCAGAAGAATGATGTCAACAAATCAGAAATATTAGTAAAGAGGTAGAGATTATTAAAAAGGACACCAAATATCAATTTTGGAGGTGAAAACTACAAAACCTGAAATAAAAATAAATCACAATGGTTCAACAGCACATTTGAACAGACAGAAGAAACAATAAGAAATTAATTAATCTATTAATATAGAAACATGTATAGATACACATAAATAAAATCAGAAATAACTGATAAGGCATGGAAAGTATCTGATTTGAGAACAGAAAAAAAAAAAGAAAATAATTTAACAGAATTTAAGAGACCTAAAAGGCACCATTGAGGACACCAACATAGGCATTAAGGGGGTTTTAGAAGGAGAGGGGAGAGATACAAGGGCAGATAGAATTTCTGAAGAAGTAAAGACTAAAAACTTTCCATTTGGTGAAACACATGAATTCAAATGGCTAAAAAATGCAACGAACTTCACATTGGTATATACTCAAAGAGGTCCACACCAAGATACATATTTTTAAAAAAAGATAGGGGATGAGACACACAAAATTCAAAATTGCTACTAACTCTGAGCAGAGTGAAAGGAAGGGGATGGGAAAAAAATATGAGTAGCTTCAATAGCATTAGTAATATGCTTTATAAGATAGGTACTGGATTATAAAAATAAAGTAACCATACTTTATAGTATCTATATGTCATATATCATTTGATAATCAAATATGTTTTGAAAAATACATAAATAGATCCTAATATTTTATAATGAGAACAAAAAACTAAAAAGTAAAATAGTTAAAATAAATGAATAGTTCACAATAGAGGAAATACAAACATGAATCATATGAAAACTTGAGAAATTACAGATATCACAAAGAAATCTTTTCAACTCATAAATTGAAAATAAAATCACTGAAAAAATATATATAACAAAGATACTTCACAAAAAGTAAATAAAAATACCAGTTCAACAGGAAATTATGCAATTTTAAATTCATAAATCTTTATAACTTGGCTTGAATTACATGGTAAAAAAGTTGACTGAAGTAAAAGTAGAGATAGACAAATCCATAGTAATGTTTGGAAATTTTAACATATCTCATTCAATAAATGATAGAACAAGCTGTCAAAAATATCATTAGGTAAAATATACAAAGAACTCTTAAAACTCAACAATTAAAAAAAAAACAGATTATAAAATGGACCAAAGACTTTGATATCTGACCAAAGAAGATATACATAGATGGCAAATATGAAAGCTATATGCTGACTAATTGAACATAATAGTAAAAAATTAATTAAAAAAAAAAGAGGTTTCACATGCCATCTCAGGGAAATTTAAAGAAAAAAGAAAAAAAAAACAATGAGATACCACTGCACTACCTATTAAAATGACCAAAATCTAGAACATTGACAAGACCACATGCTGACCAGCAGGTAGAGTAACAAGAACTCTCATACATGGCTGGTGGGAATGCAAAATGGCACAACCACTTTTGAAGACAGTTTGGTAGTTTCTTACAAAAGTAAACATACTCTTAAAATATGATCCAGAAATTGTGCTCTTTGTATTTACTTAAAGGTATTGAAAATCTATGTGCACAAAAAACCTGCACACAAATGTTTATAGCAGCTTTATTCATATTTCCCAAAACTTGGAATCAACCAGGATGTGCTTCAGTAGGTGAAAGAATAAACTGTTGTACATCTAGAAAGTTGAATATTATTCAGCACTGAAAAGAAATGAGCTCTCAAGCCACAGAAAGACATGGAGGAATCTTAAGTGCTTATTACCATTATTTATTAAAAGGAGTCAATCTAAGAAGGCTGCAACCTGTATGATTCCAACTTAATGACATTCTGGAAAAGGCATAACTATGGAGACAGTAAAAAGCCAAAAATCAGTTCTTTGAAAAGATTTCTAAAGTAGTTAAATATCTAGCAATATTGGCCAAGAGACAGAGACACAGAGAGAGAAAGAGAAAGACAGAGAGGAAGAAAGAGCATAAAAGACCAACAGGCCAATATCAGGTATTAAAAAGGAGAAAATCAATATGGATATTATGTATTCCTAAATTCGACAACCTTTTTAAAATGAAAAACTTGAAATATATAAATTACAGAAGATAAAAATAGCACTAATTGAGTCCCTAAGTAAAAACCTTCGCCTTCAAGGTTATTTGGTGAACTTTGGGTAGGCGAATGTTTTTTCTTTTTCTTTTCCTTTTTTTTTAGGCAAATGTTTCTTAAATAGGACATACAAGTATGGACAAGAAGAAAAATAATTGATAACATTGGCTATATTATACTTGCAAACTTCTGTTCTTCAAAAGACACTATTGAGAGATAAAAGCAACCCAGGCAGTGAAAGATTATATTCACAACACAGGCATCTGATAAAGAATTCTTTTTTTTTTTTAAGATTTTATTTTTTTTTTAAATTTATTTGACAGGGAGAGAGAGTTAGTGAGAGCAGGAACACAAGCAGGGGGAGTAGGAGAGGGAGAAGCAGGCTTCCTGCAGAGCGGGGAGCCCGATGTGGGACTCTATCCCAGGACCCCGGGATCATGACCTGAGCGGAAGTCAGGCTCTTAACGACTGAGCCACCCAGGCACCCCTGATAAAGAATTCTTAATTAGAATATATAGAGATCTCAAATTAATAAGGAACCGTAACACAACTCATTAGTCATCAAAGAAATGAAAACTAAAAGTGCCATATCACACTTATACATGCTCACTAGAATGGCTAAAATGAAACAGACAATGCTAAATGATAACAAACTAAAATTGTTAGAGGATGCAGGTGAAAAAGTATTTAGAAGTATTTGTACAATTCATAAACCCTTAAGCAGTCCTAAAACCCTAAAGCTGAACATATGCATATCTATGACACATTCCTGGATATATATCCAAAGAAGTGTGGCCACACGTCGCTCAGAACACATGTATTAAAGTGTTTGTTATAGCATTATCCTTAGTAGTCCAAAATGCCTATCAACAGTAGGCTGGATAAATAAATGTTAATTCAATAGAATAGTATCCAGAAATAAGAAAGAATATTTTATAAGTACATAAAACAACATGAATGAAACTCACAAATAAAATATTAAGCAAAGGTACCAGATCAAAGGATTGTATTTCATATGATTCTATTTACATAAAGTATTCAAACTAGAAAGACAAATTCATATCTTCAAAAGCTTTGTTTGGGGGAGAAATGAGCTCTGAATGGGAAGGGTGTAAACAAGTCTTCTGGGAATTTGCCAACATTCTGTGTCTTGGTTTGGTTGAACTTAACGAGGCATGCTGAGTTACATACTTACGATATATGAACTTTCAGTGTAATGGCTTAGTTATCTCTGTCCTGGTAGCAGTATGCTTTCATTATTAGTTTTGCTCAAATATTAAATATGTATACATTAAATAACATATTAATATTTCTATTGTAGATATCTATGTGCACATAGCCTTCTAATACTGTAATATAGAGATGGTGGTTGCAGCCTTTGAGGTGGCTGAAATCACCTTGAGATTAATGTAAAATCTCATTAATGTAAGAGAATAATGTAAAAGAAGAAATTCAATAATTGACTCTTTGGAAATACCAGGGAGAATGGAGTTTAGTACAGAAACACAGCTAATATTTTTTAAGGAGACAGCAACTTCAAACACAGACAAGCCATCCTCTGGTAATAATAAGTTTCAATAAGCATATTCCAACAAGTGTGATAAAGGAAAAGGCACTTCTTGATTCTACAGCGATCATTTTAATATCAGTTCAAACTTTTGTATCTGTCTATCTAAATGCAGGCTAATTAGATTTTCTGTCTCCCATCTCATTATTTCAGTCCATCTTCCCAGAGGATATTTTGAAACAAATGTATGATCGATTTATTTACAGTACTTAAAATGCTTCAAATATTCCACTATTGCTTATGGAAAAAGTTTAAATTCTATAGTGAATCCTAGAATGTCTCCATATTTGGCCTTCACTTCAACAGATAGTCTTACTGCTTTTCTTATCTTTCTTTCATATTCAAGCTCCATGATTTTGAAGTAAGAATTGCTATTATTTATATGAATCATGTATTCATTAAGTTTATACCTCCTAATATGAGGGCTGCTTTGTCTTGAATGATCTCTTGTCCACTTGGGAATAACTGTGACATGTGTCACTGAAGGGTCATCCCCCTGATGAAGCTTTATTGGACCTTAGTTTGTAGTACTGCATATTGTGGGTAACATTGCAACATTTGTAACTATTTACTGCACTAATTTTATTTTTTATTTATTTTTATTTATTTTTATTTTATTATGTTATGTTAATCACCATACATTACATCATTAGTTTTTGATGTAGTGTTCCATGATTCATCATACCTCAATATCATACTGCATTAATTTTAATATTTATTCCTCAGATCCCAGACTGTAAACTTCCCAAGCACAATGGGCTATGTCTTGTACTTTGTATCCCAAGTTTCCAGCTCCAGGTCCAGCACACAGGAGGTGAAATGAGCATCATATTAATTAGGATAGGTTTAGCTGTGAGGAAAGTAGAACTAAAAGTGGTGGCATCAACAGGACAGACATTTATTTCTTTCTTACATAAAAAATCTGAGGGTCGGTAATGGGGTTTTATGATGGTTGCTTAGTGGTGTATCTCTTGATGCCTTCTGTCTTACTTCTTCACTGCACGTTGTTTCCATTCACAAAGCACCCCATGATTGAAGAAAATGGGAGAAGGGCCTGAAATGTCATTTAAAAAAATATCAAGAGTTTCATAATTATTTCCAGTAACACCAAAATTTAGTCACATGGCCTTACCTATTTGCAGTGGAGACTGGGAATTCAATGCTTACCCTGGTCCTCCTCCCCACTGTTCCTCAATGACCCCTTCTTCTACATCCTCTTCTCTTCTTACTACTTACTACTTTCTTTCCCCTAGGCCCTCCTCAGCCTTTCCCCCTCTCCTAATTTCTCTTGACCACACCTTTCTACAGAGCCACACTGTCCTTGAATAGGGAGGCATAAGTGGAAGAGACCAACAAGGAAATACATCTGAGCATATTGAATTTAAAAGGATAAATATTCACCTTAAACACAATGCACATAAATAAATTTTATACTGGCAGATATATTACTATTTTTTATTTATACATGCAGATATATTATTATATAGAGTCAATTACCACTCAGAATTCAATTCTCTAATAGTTGTTCTGTCAGAGCTATGTAAGCACACATAAGCATAAAAATTTCTATGTTGATTCACTTGATCCATATATTTTTTACCATACAGTAATTCAGTGAGATTATAAAATGGTTTATATTTAATGTTTACTTCTATATACATATAATCCTCAATCAGGTGATTTATTTTTGATTCACCCATAGCAGGTTATATTTCTTAGCTAAATATATGACTAAGATGGAGTATTATTCTTCTTGTAATATTAATATTTCTGATGGCAATTTGAAGATATTGGATTTGACAGACTTGGGCAGATTTGCCCACGGTCAAAAAGACTCAGCCAAAGTATCCGTTGCCATGGTATTTTACTGTAGGCTATCCTGGTACACTGTCTATTTTATTATTCTGTGGAAGCAAAGTTACTTTTAAAGAAATGAAAAACACTTTGAAGAATCTTGTCTTTGAAAGAAAATAAAAAGTAGGCGTAAGTAGTTGACATGATTTTTTTAAATATAACATTGTATTGAAAGACCTCCCTTGATAATGCGTGTCTCATACACACACATACACAGACACACATACACACCTTGAAAATATGACATCTGTTTGGATGATTTTATTTCACTTTAAATAGCACTCTATGTCTTTTTTTAGAAGTTGAAATTGCCTCGTTAATTCCAAACTACATACATACATGAAATCTTAATGATAGTAAACATTCCATAAACATCTCAGGCTAGTGATTCAATGAAAAAGTTCAGTAAGCTTTGTGTCAATATATCATGTAAGTGTATATCATAACCTTATAACTTTTAAGAAGCAAATATACCCATGGACTCAGATCAAGAAATAAAATAATACCTGTATCCTTTCTGCCAGTACTCCCGCACAAAGGGAACCAGCATTCTTGTCTTCTGTCAACATTTATTGGATTTGCTGGTTTTTGAATTCATGTAAGTGGGGTTATAAAATACCTGTGCTGTGTCTGGCTTATTTTTCTCAATCTTATGTTTGTGGAATAAATTGGTGGTTTATGTATAGCATAAATTTGTTCATTCTCAGGACAATATAATATTTTATTTTATAGATCATGTCTTCTCAACCTTGGTACTATTGATATTTTTGACCAGATATCTCTTGGACGTGGGGCTGTCCTGTGCATTGTGTGATGTTTAACAACATCCCTGGCCCCTACTTTCTAGATGTCTGTAATACTATCTCCCTCTGCCACAGGTTATGACAATTAAAAATATCTACCAACATCACCAAATGTTTCTATTTGAGAACCACTGGGCTAGATATACCAAAGTATTTATCCAATCATCTGTTAATAGACTTCTAGACAGTTTCCAGGTGTTTTTTTTTTTTTCATTTTTAAAAATAAATACCAATGCTACAAAAATTCCTGTAACATTTTTTCCCCTGTAACTTCTGTTGCCCATATTTTTACACATACATATTTTTGTTGAGTATATATCTAGGATTGAAATTGCTGGGACATAAAAGATTTGTTCCCGGTAGTTTTTTAGAGTGTTTATACCAGTTTACACACTAACAAAGGAGTCTTAACTGCTCCAAATGCTCATGAACACTTGTTATTTTAATTTTTTTTCCTGTGATAGGTATTTGGTAAAGTCTTATTATTGTTTTAATTCCCACTTCCCTGATACTCATAAACTTTAGCAACTCTCTCAATGTTTGACTATTGCTTGGATATTTTCTTTGTTTTGAAATATTGAGTTAAAGTTCCTTGCCTTGTTTATCTGTTGGGTTACTTATCTTATTGATTTATGGGATTGTGTATATATCTTATTGATTTACGGGAATGTGTATATATGCTGAATATAAAATTCTTTATTGGATACACATATAGTAAACATCTTCTCCTCTTGGGTGATTTGACTTTTCATTCTCTTACTGGTGTCTTTTGACTTGTTTTTTTCTATCTCTGGTTTACACTGATGCTTAGAGTGTGTCCTTCCAAGATCTAAACTGAGAGCCTGTGGTGCTTAACCCATTATTATTAGCTAGTTTTGTTTCCCTGGGAACTCTCAAATATTGCAGTCAGCTTTTCAGCTGCTTTCTAACACTGCATAGCTGAGAAAGACAAATGCCTCATGCTGTAAACTAGGGTAGCCTTTTAGGGTCACTTCAGTGGGCTTTTCTTATCTCTGGGATCTTAGCCCCTAAAGTTGTGTTGACCTTTCTTCTTCAAACTCCCTCAACTAACTTTTCTCCATATTAGCTGATTTCTGCTAAACACAGTTTCTTGTGCAGCACCTCTTCAATATTACTAAGTGGCTCAAGGGCAAAAGTGTGGCAT
Organism: Mirounga leonina; assembly: GCF_011800145.1. Taxonomy (NCBI): domain Eukaryota; kingdom Metazoa; phylum Chordata; class Mammalia; order Carnivora; family Phocidae; genus Mirounga; species Mirounga leonina. The sequence goes on along the minus strand of NW_023270807.1, from coordinate 92,645,085 downwards.
AGAAACTTAACCCACTTTAATGAGCTTCCTTTTTATGGGTTCTGTCCCCTCAAGTCCTGGCTGCCTCAGCTCTCCAATACCAGTAAAAACCTTTAAAAACACTACCAGATTTCTAGTTCTTAAAGAAAATGTTGTTTTTCTACAAGGTGAAGTGGAACGCTATCGATGAGTAGTTTTATAACAGGCAAAGTATGGAGATGAGACAGTAATTAAAGAAATTCATAAAAATCCTACCACAATATTTCTATATTGGCAACCATTTTAATGTCAGAGAAATGAATGATTGTAATAGACTTCTACTTAATGCTCCTAAACATAGTTTGGATTTTATTTTTTTCAATTTTTAATTTGTTTTTTAGCATTATATCTGGGTTTTTTATTTTGTTGTTGTTTTCATGTGTGTGTGTGGTAACAGCCTATTTAATGTTCCCAACCTTAGAATTTCATGCAAACTATCTTTTCTAATGTAAAATGTGACATTATATAAAAGTGACAAATTATAGTGTGACATCTCAAAAGAATATATGCCTCTTTTATTGGCATTCAGTAAAGAACTATTGTCTTTCTGATATCTGACACTTTTTGTTAGGTCATGTCAACTGTCTGCCATGGATTATGTTTAAATCAAAGTATAAAAATAAATAACAAGAAAAGAGAAGATGCATGAATCACCAATCCTCCAAAGAGGATGTGCTACAAAGCTGTGTGAAATAGATCATTGTATGACTAACTATATTTATACTTCGGGAGATGAATTGTCCAGTGTAGCTTTGAAACTGTGTACATTTCCCTTTTTCCTTATCTTTTACTTTCAGTGTCATTCTTTTGTCAGTGAAAGAACCTTCAGTGAGCCAAAAATGTTCATATAGGTGTACCCTTGAGAGTGCTCATAATGATTATTGTTCCATTACAATTAGAATGAAATACGTTAACATGTTACACTTTTAACTAGTGTACATTTGTATCTATTACCAAACAGGCACCCATGATAATATGTATTATGGGCAGACAAAAATGATTATTCATTTTCATTTTATGAAAAAGTGCGCCTCGGTGTTTTAAGAAAGTTCAAACAGTTAATACATGCAAAGGTAGCACTTGAAACAAAAGCCTCTGAGTTATTAGGAGAAAAAAATTACATGAGAAACATTATTACATGATGAGCATGTAATTAGGATACTTATGCATGCGTTTTCCTTATAGGATGAAATAAAACATGGATATTTTAAAACATTTTTCTGAATTGTGTTATCACATCCAGTGCTCTGTTTTCCTCTATATGTAGGGACATAATATGCTAAGCCAAGCTCTGTTTTCACAAGTGAGACAACTGTTTGTTGTCTGCTGTCTTTTTACTTGTTAGGAGGGAAAAGAGTCCTTACAGAATGGAACTAAAAGAAAAGATGTGCTTATGAAAAACATTATTTTTTCTTGTATATTTATTGCTGAAAATATGATGAATTAAAAAATATAATGATAAACTCTGATGTAAATACTGTTAACTCTTATGCACAAACTTTCAATTCCCTACACATCCAACTTCCTCATTTATTTTAATCTCCAACTACCTCCCTTTCTGTCCATGGTTAATTAGATTCAATGTTGGCCCAAATTATGACAGACTCCATTGCTAAAAGAAAAAAACAAAACAAAACAAAACTAAGCTGCACAAAACTGCCAAAGGTAGGTTATGACACTTGAATGAAAGATCCTGTGTTGTTGGTGTTGGGGTGCACATATCAGCACAATATGTGAACCAAACAAATAATTACACAAAATAAACTGGGACACCTTGGATTATTGAAATCCATTAAAGATCTACATTTATTTAAAATCCTCTGTAATTTTCTTTTATTGCTAAGAATCACATAATTCCTTCAAGTCTTGGGCTACTTGCTCATTTTATTTAATACTCTGTAGTGTGACACATTAGTTTGGGGAAATGGAAGTCACTTGGTAATGACAATTTAGTTGTTACATACTCCTCTATTTTTCTGGTAACAAAACATTAAAGCTTTATATTGCAGCAGTGCATAGTGAGTAGGTCCAAGTTTCTTTGAGAAATTAAGAATAACAGGCCATACTAAATTTTTGTTTTTCACAAATATCTTTGCATCATGTAGGCATGTCGAAGTCCCAAACTACCTTAATATTTTGCAATCATAAGTGAAATAAGTGTCATGATACAAAAATAAAAGATGCATAAAAAAATAAAAGATGCATAAATGAATGAGAAAATAAAACTTAAATTTGATTCCAGAAAACCAAGCAAATATAACCTTAATAATAGCTGGTATCCTTCATTAATAACCCAAAAAGGAGGAAAGATTTGATTCTTTTGTGATTGAAATAAGATGGCATATCAATTCTCCTCTTACCTAAAATCCTTCTATGGAGCATAAACTAACAACATTCATGTGAATACTTTCTTTTTTAGCATTAAGTGGCCTTAGTAGCATTTTCTTGTTAGCTCTAAGTTCTAGTGTTCTAACTTATTCTGTTCTGTGTTATCTTTATTGTAAGTACTAGAATTCATAAGGTAGTTTATGGAAATAATAAATAAGTCAAAACATTTATCTAATTTATTTATCATGTTGTTGAAAGATAATTTTGACTATTCCCCTATCCTCTCCTCCAAAATAAGAAACACAATTTGATTTTATTTAGGCTTTAAATAACTGAGAAGAAACAGAAATCACATCAAGGCAATGAAATAGATACCTAAGAATGATTTTTCACATAGTATATTAGTTATAGGTGATCCACGTGAAATAGAGTTCCTCATTCTATAAAGAATTCATTTTATAAGAAATAAATGCATTTCAATTTAAGCTCCCTAAATTCATGAAAATATTTAATCAAATAATGACAAATTATTGATAGTAAATACAAAATTATGAGTATGCTGGGATAGTCAGTAAGACATTTTTGTTCTTTGATATTCCTGTCTCATTCACCTTTATATTCTTAGTTTATAAAGTACTCTGGCACATAGAATATAAGGTTATTTCTCTTTTTTATTCTAGTGAGAACCTAACCTAGTTAATTAATAACCTCAGTATAAATATGCATGTATGGTACATAGATGAAAAGTGGGTTAATATATGTGCAGACTGGTAGATAAACCAATTGTATAAACACACAGAACTATTTGTTATATCTGAACCAAAAAAAAAAAAAAGAAAAGAAAAATATGGTAAACATTAATACATCTTTTTTAACAGTCAGGATTTGGTTTTTGGAACTTGTTTTTGTAACAATTAAATTTCAGTTCAAACTCGTTATAACTTCAACAATGAATAGATGATAAAGATGATGCACATGTGGCCAAAATACTTCATGTAACTTCTATACTTCCAAATATAATATCAAGGGTATGCTGATAAGAAAAAATGCTGTGTATATTTATTTATAAAGATGAATATGCATATATTTTTGCATAGAGAAGAAATAACATAATAAATGCATCATTCTAAAAAGTGTACATCTTTTATAACCATTGTATGATTAAGCTTTAATAAGCTTTTATTTCTAAAACTGTCAATATCTTTTGAAAGAAGAAAATTAACTACCCTTAACATGTTTTAAATGATAACTTGGTATACTATTATGCAACTCTTAAACATGTTGATTATGCAGATTATGTAAAAATATGGAAAATGTTAATGAAATTATGTTAAGTGAAATAAAAATATATACATTGTATTTGCACACACCATGCTAATTCTAGCCTACATTTTTGCCTTTAATTTCATTAGACTTGGATTCCTGCAACTGACACTACATTCAGCCTAAATAATTCCCACTCACACTTTACGACTTATTTCAGGAATCAATCACTATTCCTGAAATAATTATCTCTTTTGTGTTACTGTAATACCTGGCAAACAATTTATTATTATACTTGTCACTTTGCGTGGTAATTAGCTATGTAAAGTCTCTCTTGTCTCTGGAATATTACTTTCCTGAAGGCTATAATTGCTTTTTTCAGACTTGTAACCCCAGTACCTAACACAATGGCTGATACGGTCCTGAGCTTCATGAAGATTGATCTATTAGGTAAAACAGGGATGCCTGGGTGGCTCAACAGTTAAGCATCTGCCTTCGTCTCAGGTCATGATCCCAGGGTCCTGGGATCAAGCCCCACATCAGGCTCCCTGCTCAGCGGGGAACCTGCTGCTCCCCCCGCCCCCGCTTGTGCACTCTCTCTCTCTCTGACCAATAAATAAATAAATAATCTTTAAAAAATCTATTAGGCAAAACATACCATTGCCATTGTTGTCCTCTGTAGTCAAACACTAGTCTTCTGGCAAGCAAGGCTATTGTCACTAGGACAATTATGAAAGATGTTAGAAAACCTAGAGAAGAGACAAGTGATCACTTTCTAACCCTACCCTCCATCTCTCAGATCATTCCTAGAATCGTTCTTTTGAAAATGTTATAATTAGCTAAACCCACAGTGTATCACACTGCAATGATTTTTTGTCATGGCCCGGAATGTAAGACAAGAAGAGAAATCAATGAATAGAAAAGGTTCTTAAAGATACTTAAAGCGGTTAATGAATTTACAAACATGTATCCATACAAAAAATTTTAAAATATATGTTCACAAAAGACTTATTTATAATAGCCAAAAGTGAGAAATAATCCAAGTTATCATTAATAGAAGAATGGACAAATTGTGTTACATTCACAAAGTGGCATTTTACCCACCAATAAAAGGAATGGACTACACATCATTTGATGAGCACTGGGTGTTATATGCAACTAATGAATCACTGAACACTACACCAAAAAAACTAATGATGTACTATATGTTGGTTAATTGATTTTTTAAAAAAAAATTTAAATTAAAAAACCCACTAAGGTTTAGATTTTAATAATAATAAATAAAAAGGAATGGACTACAAATACACAAAACACATTGGATAGATCTCCAAATCTGATTTATGGCGCCAAGCAAAAGAAACTGACAAAAATGGATACATCCCATATGGATATATTTATATGAAAATCTAGACAAAAAGAAAACTATCTATGGTGACATAAATCAGAATATTGATACACTCTCTGGTTTAAGAGAGGGATTGCCTGGGAAAAAGACTAGTGAAATTTCTGAGGTAATGGAATGTTTTGTATTTTGAGAGAGTTGTGGGTTGTTACATATGTATATGCATTTGTCATAACTCATCAGTTTTGTGTGACTTTAATATCTGTGTAATTCAATATATGTAAATTATACCTTGTTTCAAAAATTGAAAATTAAATTCAAGTGTGCTTAATATGTAGAACTTGAGAAGCTTATTCTAAAATGTATATGGAAATGCAAGAGGTGTACAAGAGCCAAAAATTCTTAAAAAATAAATTTGCAGGACTTACACATTCGAATTTTAAGGAGTTACAGTGATCAAATTAGTAAACGTGGGCAAATAAAATTAAAGAGATAGTTGAGCAAAACCTACACTAACAAGATGAATAGATATTTGAATGAAGGTAACAATGGGGATTTAAAAGGGAAAAAGAACATGTTGTATTTCCAGTAAATCCCATGGAATCATCTGTATATCTGTAAGAAATAAATATGAACTTAAAGCCCTACATCACTCCATATGCAGAAAATAATTTTAATTTGAACCTAAAACAAAGCACAAAAACATTTTAGAAGAAAATTTATACAAATATTCTTTTTTATTATGTTCAGTTATTGTGTTCATTTCAGTTAAAATCATTAGTTTTTGATGTAGTGTTCAATGATTCATTAATTGCATATAACAATTTCTTAATAATTGGAGTAGGCAAGGGTCTCTTATACAATACAAATTGAAGCATTAGATAGAAAATGTGCTAAATTAGGGTTCATAAATATTAAAAATTTCAGCTCTTAAAAGACATCATAAGGAACATAAAAAGGGCATTACAGATTGAGTGAAAATATTCATATTGTGTATATCCAGCAGAGTTATTTATACACAAGATATGGACACCTCTATGACCCACTGATTAAAATAAAACAACCTAATAACCTAGAGAAAAAAAGCAGGATCAGACAAAAATGAACAGTCAATGAGCACATGAAAAGGTGCTCAACATCATAAACCTTTAGGGAAACTTCTGTCAGACACCATTTCACATCTTCTAGATTGGCCAAACTAAAGACTGACAACCTGTTGAGGAGACTCTAAAGCAACTGAAATTTTCACAGATTACCATAAGATTTGTGAGTGTGGAGGACTGTTTGGAAGTGCTTTTTTTTTTTTTAATAAAGGTAAAGACACACCTATCATATGGCCTGGCAGTTCCTCAGCTACTTATTTAAGAGAATAAAATACTATTTCTAGAAAAAAAAAAAGACACATACATGAATGTTTATAGATACCTTATTAATAATAGCCAAAAATAGAACAAAGTCAAATGCCCATCAACATGAAAATGAATAACTACATTGTGATATAAAATACTTTTTTGCTATAAAATGTGACATCATATTGATGCTTGCCTTGATATGGAAGCATCTCAAAAATATTATGACAAAAAATAGAAGCAGGCACAGAGAATTTGATTGCCTATATGTTATGATGAATAATAAGCAAAATTAACCCATAATACTGTATATCAAAATTGCAGTCTTCCATGATACTGGTGCAAATTGACAGGAAAAGGACAGTAGTAAACTTTGTGTGGCCAAGGAAAAGTTCTACATATATATAAACTTCAATGGTGCTTTCTCAGGTATACACACTTGTGAATCTTAATAGACAGTATACTACAATCTGTACACTTTATTATGTGTAAATTATACCTCAATAAAAATTTGTGTACTGATCACACATTTTTATTTTTTTTTCTCTAAAGAATATGTTTAGAGTCCCTATTATTTCTTTTGATTATTCAAAAAACAAAATAGGAACACTCATGAAGGGCATTTTTTTTTTCCAATCAAAAAGATAAGTGGATTTTCCTTGTTTCCCACCATTTTCCACTTTGTTCCTGTTAGAGGTCACTTTTATATTTAAATAATGGTTTTAGTTGATGTAAACCGATGTTACTATTTCTGAAATCTAGTTTGAACTATGATAGTCAATGCATGAAATCTGGTTAGAACCATGATAGTTTTTCTTGGTGCTTTTATTTTGTGGTTTTGTTTTGTTTTCCTTTGTTTAAGTATTATTTTCACCATTTAAGTACCACAGCATCTGCAGTCTCCAGAGCGAATTTTACTTATTCCTCTATCTGCTTTTGTAATGGATTTGCTTTCAGAGAAACTAATTATCTCCCTAAACTAATCAGAATTAAGATGATGTAGAATTTTTTGTGAATTAGTTAAATGAGGGCTCTACGAAAGAGTTAAAGATTGCAGAAAGGAAATACAAAGGACATAAACTCATCATAAACATAGGGTCATCCCTGGCATGAAGCAAATTTAGGAAACTGACCTTTTACTTATGATGGTTGCAATGACTGACAAGCAGTATATGATTATGGAGTGAGTACACATTGTAGAGTGTGAAAGACTTAACTTTAACCCTGGTTTTGTCATTTATTAATTGTGAGACCTCTGTACGTTTCACATATATTGACTGTACATTGAAGCTCGTAATATTCCTATTTGATAACCGTGAATATTAAGTGCAACACTAAATGTAAATTAGTCTCTATACATATTAATTTCCTCTTCCTTTACCAGGGTGAGGCAGTCAGGAGTCTTTGGGACGACAACTTGTGGAGGTGTAGGGTGTGGATCTGATGTTTAGAAAGGAGATACTGAATATAAATTGGTTCACTTAATTTAGCCCAGAGTAGAAAATGATAGTAATATAATCAGATGGGATGTGCAGGAGATAAATGTCCCAAGTTTTTGGCCTAAGGTTTTCCTTCCATCTCTGGTTTCTGACTTTTAAAATAACACTGAAGTTTTTATTTTAGTATAAATATAGACCAGGGAAAATACAAACTATAAAATATCCAATAGGTTATTTGAAGTGCTTGAAATATGGGCCAATATCTCTGAAGTAAATTATGGCTTTCAAATAAGCTTGGGTTTAAAAATAAAGATATTTTGCACCAGAACATCCAAGCAGGTCTCTAAGATCCACAAAGCTTTTCACTGCAGAATTACTTTTGGCCACATTTGCCAACACCATTTTCTCTTCTTTCTGTCCATGCCAATCTCTTCCTTTTGATTCTTAGATAGCTTTCCACATTAGAGAAATATTCTTATTTGCTTCATAAAAATGAATTCCCAGAAAAATGGCAGGCATAGAACAGAGCAATAAGTGAGCTTACTAAAGTTCACTACAGTAATTTGAGTTGGCTCAGACATCAGTCATTCTTGGTCTTTAAACTGTGAGAAGGGGAAGCAAGCAAGGGATTGGATGAGCTCCAGTTTCCATGGCAGGGCCAAAGTTGAAAGTGATCTGGTTATAGAGATGCCAAGGAATGGGGGACTACTTAAGCATAATGTCTATAGCAATGCATCAGTAGGCTTGTTTTTTTTTCCCAGTCCATCACAGACTGAAGAATTTGTAAAACTGAACAGAAATTAATTACAAAAGGAAAAAGTTCATGCATTTGAATATAGTAGCAATATCAAAATGCTGTTTGCAAATGCTTATAATCAATTGCTACACTTAATCTGAGGTAGAATAATAACAAACAATTCAGTGATTGACATTAGTTATGGACTGCAATTTGAGTAGCACTGGTCTGTTAATACTTACTAGTCTGAATCAATGGTGAGTGGGTAAAACAGCTCTTAAAAAAGAAAAAAAGCAAATGAAAACAAAACAAAACAAAAACCTGACTTGTAGTGTTTGCCTATTTTTATGATAAACTTTTTCAGTGTCTGATTTCTAGCTACAGCTATGATGCCACGGAATGCACAGTTGGGAGAAAAGTACAAAATCCACTCTTGAGCCTCTTGAGGACTTCACTGGTTTAAATACTAATTCCAGTAATGGTCAGCAGAACTTTTATAGCCCATCTGTTACGTCAGTGAAGGATGTGGCTAGGAGATGAATTTTGGGGAGCAGGATCCCAAGGCACACACACTTTTGCTGAGGAATGTGTTTGTTCTTAAGAGTTCTTAAGAGTTCTTAAGAGTTCTTAAGAGATCCCATCACTAAGCAAGTTACTGTGTGATATATATATATATATATATATATAATAGTATATATGATATATATGATATATATATACCTAGTGGGGGAGGGTAATGCAGTGGAGCAGAGAAAGGGAAGAAAGACCACCAACTTCATCTGGAGTCAGGTAGGGTCAGGGAGTTCAAGGAAAAACATTGTAATATTAGAAGGGGAATACAGTTATTGATTAGAGAAGTTGGTAAGAGCCACAGTATTTCATGTACCAGATGTATTCTACTCTCCTAAAATATAGAACCCTATTTACTCCTTTCTTAAAAGATGAGTTAAATACTGTTGTCCTCATTATGCAAAAGAGTAATCCAAAACTAAGAGGAATTGAATAACTTGCTCATGATCTCAAAGCCAGAAAATGATGAAGCTAAGATTTGAAAGTCTGACTGCAAAGCTCAACATATTAACACTTTGTCTTAGAAAATAGCCAATAGCACATACAAATTGAAAGCAGGATTTTTCGCTTTGTAAGTGTTTTTAAGTTCTCAAAGTTCAGTGGAGATTCTTCAAGGGCCTAATGGAAACCCAGCAAAAATGGCATTTTGCAATTCGACAAAACCCAGATTAAGTCACTTGCTGATTGATTTGGTTATTATGTAGTCTTTCTATGCCTTATTCTTCTATCAGTATACTAGGAATAATAACTAGTAACTACATTGAAGGGTTGTTTGAGATTTAAATTAGATAGTAATTGTACACAGCACATGATAAGTGGTAATAAGCTAATAAATATTATCTCCTTAATCATTTAACCATTGTTATGATTGTTAGCTTAGAAATTAGGTCATCTTGAGCCTGCAGGTGAAATCCAATGAATTTAAGTACAAGATGTTGAGAAACCAAGGCAGTGAAATGAACTCTTATTAACTTTGCCTTTGATGTCATAAAACACCCAGTGTTTGATATATTCTTCCAGTGTTCCTTATTCGCATGTGTCTAGACCATCTAAATTGTGTCCACATGAATACATACAATAGTGCTAGAAAAAAAGTAGCTGTAATCTTTTTAGTCATTCATCTTGCTTCATATTGAATATTGTTGCTCATAGATGTATTTTTTCTTTTTTTTTAAGATAGTTTTTTTTTTTTAAGACTTTTATTTATTTATTCATGAGAGACAGAGAGAGGCAGAGGGAGAAGCAGGCTCCCAAGGATCAGAGAGCCCGATGCGGGACTCGATCCCAGGACCCTGGGATCATGACCTGAGCCGAAGGCAGACGCTTAACCATCTGAGCCACCCAGGCGGCCCTGTGTTTTTTTCTTAAATAAAAATCAAGACACATGGAATATATCATGCTGGTTTAATTAAAGTGTTTCTTAAATCAGTAAACACATGTGATATAATTAGTGTGTTCATATCCAATGTTGATGAAATAATTCAGAAAAAGTTAAAATGATGTATGAAGTGCCAAGGTCTTAGAGCCACAGAAATAGAACTGTTCTCAAAAAATAACTAGTTTGGGCGCCTGGGTGGCTCAGTCGTTAAGCGTCTGCCTTCGGCTCAGGTCATGATCCCAGGGTCCTGGGATCGAGTCCCACATCGGGCTCCCTGCTCGGCAGGAAGCCTGCTTCTCCCTCTCCCACTCCCCCTGCTTGTGTTCCTGCTCTCGCTATCTCTCTCTCTGTCAAATAAATAATTAAAAATCTTTAAAAAAATAACTAGTTTAATGTTGTTTCAAGCTGCTGCATTTGTGGTAATATTAAGGAGCAACAGAAATCTAATAAATTACAGAAATTCCAGTCTATCTTGTCTGTCAGCCTCTTTGCTAACATACCAGCTAAAATCAACCCTAAACCTTATAATAAAACATAATTACATTGCTTAATTTCAAGTTTCCTCTTTTTATCTCAACTTCTTTTTTCTTTTTTCTTTTTTTCCCCCCCAAACTTCTCTTTTTCAGGTGCCAGGTGCTCTCCTGACAAAAGTGTGCCATTGGGGGAAGTTTTCTTTCAGAAAATTATTCTCTAAGAGTTTTTTAGTTCGTATAATTAGCAAATATTGGGTTATGTCTTTCTTGGTATAATTAGATACATTAATTTTTGATCCCTCTGTCAGTTCATAAAAGAGTCAAAATCTACAATACTCTCCATAATCATCACTCACTTTTCTGTGGCTTACTTCAAAAACATCATCATCATCATAAAACAAACCAAAGCCTCATCTTGAGATGTGTACATCAGGGTGAGAAAAAAATGTTAGGATAACTGCAGGCACCATATCTTTTTCTAGAAAGAATTCTTTGATTGAGAAAAAAAAAGTCTTAATAGACTGTTGTTTAGCATGGAAATCAGGCTCAGAAGTCAATGCTGGAGGGAGACACCCGCAGGGGCAGTTTTCTAATGTAGAGGGATATAGTAAACACATGGAAATCTAGTAGAGTGAGAGTGGAACAGATACTCTGATTCCTCCCTTCCTACTTTTGATTCCCTGCTGGTATATCCCACTGGTTGAAGCCAGATTGATATTAGGGAATACAGGAGCCCTTGAAGGCAGTCTATATACATTAGACTCCCAGGATACAGAACAAGGTGACAAAGGTGAAGAGTGGATTAAAAGAACAAATGGAAATTATTGCACACCTCAGGGGTTAAAAAAGCCACATGAGAAATGAATGAGAATGCACAAATGGGACCAAATAGTCCAGAAAATAGTAAAAATAAAATAACAAAATGGAAGGAATTTCTGAGTCACATACCTAAAGGCTTTTTAAAACTGCTGAAAAATTTGGCCACATAGACTTTTATAAAAAGCTCTTGATTATAGAGCAACTGCAGAGGGAGAAAGGAAAGCATTGGATAGTGAGAAGATCCAAAAAAAAAAAAGTAATGAACATAGGATCCCAGAGCTATTCCACATCGTAACCCTTGATACAACAAATTTCTTCAAAAATTCCCCGAGAAATTGAGACACTGCATCAGTCTATCCATGTGAAATAGAGGTTGAGCTAAAATTCCATTTGATTCTGAGGACAGAGGAACCCAGGTGATATTTAAGATGCACATGGACCATGAAAATACACATCAGTATATTCAGGTCAACTCCATATCCAGATGGTTAAAGCACTCAATTTTTAATACAAAAGAGAAACTAAGAATTTCTAAAACAAAATGCAATCATATTCGGTTTTTTTACTAATATTTTTCTTGTCATGAAAACCCTGTTTATCTCTAAGGATAAATAAAATACTGTAATTTTTTTGTGCTGAGAAGTGAAAAGTCACCTTTGGCATTTCCCTTTTGTTTAAAAATACAGAGAAATGTAGCTCCATATATAGAAAATATTACCCACACAAGCAACTTTTCCAAGTTTGTAATATTGGTGACTCTACTCATGAAATTATATTTACAGAGTTGGGAAGTTATTTGTGGATTTTTTCAAGATCACACAAGTATGCACACAATTTTGTTATGCAACTAATAATAAATGGCACAATCATAAAGTTACAGCATTTTTATTAGCTCTTAAAGAGAGAATAAGAAAGTTTTTATCATAAGATAAATAAAATACCTACACCTACTACTTCTTAACATTTGGCTTACATACCAGTTGGTAGATGTAATAGAAATTTGTGTCCTGTGATCCTTATTATGAGTCTGATGTTTTAAGTAGATTTAACATAAATAAATGAGGATAATATCAATATAAGACCAGCAAACTCTGTAATTCACTCAGGATACACACTGCTTTAATGATCATTTCACACAGGTGCAGAGTAATCAAATATAGAGATACACTCAATAGGTTGGCAAAATGTGGTTGTTTCTAAAATTGCAGAATTTATTTGATGAAATAGTATCTCTTCTCTTGAGAATTTATTAACATAAAATGATATTCAGAGTTGTATGTCTAAATCATCACACCTATAATACATAATCTAAGTCAATTTTCGAGGAAAAAATATTAAATCAACATTACCAGGAGAGTATGTAGAAGTTTAGGTAAGTAGTAGCATTTGAATGTTTTATTTTATTTTATTAAGTAGAAAAACACTTTTCAAATACTGAAAGTGTCCTTCATTCTTTTTGGTTATTCTAGGAATACAGTTTTATTTTTAATCTGGTTAAAAATATAGAGCCATCCTGGCATCATTTACTGAGTGTAAATGTAATAAAGATGATGACAGCTTTATTTAGAAAGTATGATTTACACTCAAGTGTGCTAGATATGAAATTTTGAAGATGATAATCATAATTTATCTTTGGCTACCACAGAACTCCATACTTACATAAATCAGCAGGGGAAGCACTGGGGAGACAACCATTGGTAAGAATACAAATTAACCACTTTTATAAATTTTTTCAAGAATGGAATGACAAAATAGACCTTCTTGTGAGATCTAATAGTGGTGACAGATAATCAACCATTGTGCAATGGTTGTGAGTTTTCAAAAAGCTCACAAAACCAATTTCTACTCTTTAAATGACATCTAAAACTGTATTATGAAATATGCTTCTGTAGTTTCTATGTTAGACCATAGAAAGCAATTATTTATCATTTTTGCTTGAGTGGGGCAAAACTCTCTTCAAGAAAAGGTAAATATTGGGGCGCCTGGGTGGCTCAGTCAGTTAAGGGTCTGCCTCTTGATTTCAGCTCAGCTCATAATCTCAGGGATTCTCAATCAGTGAGATTGAGCAAGCCCCGTGTCAGGCTCCACGCTAGGTGTGGAGCCTGCTTAAGATTCTCTCTCTGCCTATCCCCATCTCTCTCTCTCTCTCCTTCTCTAAAAAAACAAAACAAAACAAAACAAACACACAAAGAGTAAATATTTAATATTTATTAAACAGTTACCATTTATTTAATTTAGGTTTCTAGAGAGAAAGATTTTAAGGTAAAGACTTCATTTTCTTCTGTCCTTCAAAGAACTGTTACTTTAGAATGATCTAGGATATCTCCCTCCACTGAATCATGCCTTTAAAATTCATACAGTCTGGCTTCTCTGCCACTTCCAATGAAAGGCGTCAGTGACCTCTTATTTACAAAATCAATCACCTTAACAGCAATAATATTTTTTTATGTTTGAGACTCCGTAAAATGCCTTACACATATTATATAATTGTGAATGATTTGCATTATTTCTTTAAATATTAGATAGAATTCTCCAGTAAAGCTTTATGTATGTAGGGTTTTCTGTGTGGAAAATTTTTAAATTACTTTTAATTTTTTTTTTCTGCTCATAGGTCTATTCAAATTTATGTGTTTTTTTCCTTCAGTCAGTTTGGTATTTTTTTTTTTTCTAGAAATTTGCCTATTTAATCTAAGTTGTCGACTTTGTTGGCATTATAAAGTTACTCATAGTATTTTGTTACAATCCTTTCAATTTTTGTAACATCAGTAGTGAAGTCTTCTCTGTCATGCCTGCTTTTGTGATTAGTGTCTTTGATCTCTTTTTTCCCTCAGTCTAGTTAAAAAGTTTCTTGATTTTATTGCACTTAAAAAAAAAAAAGTTTGATTTCACTGAATTGCTCTATTGTTTTTGTTTTATGTTTCTTTAGTTTTTCCTCTTATCTACATTATCTCTTGCCTTCTGTTGTTTTTTTTTTTTTGCATTAATTTTTTCTTTCTTTCTTTCTTTCTTTCTTTTTTCTTTCTTTTTTCTACTTTCTTGAGGTAGAAGCTTAAGTTATGCGTTGAGATCATTCCTCATTTTTTTTAAAAATTGAGGCATTTAAAGATTTTTTTATTTTTTATTTATTTGACACAGAGAGACACAGTGAGAGAGGGAACACAAGCAGGGGGAGTGGGAGAGGGAGAAGCAAGCTTCCTGCAGAGCAGGGAGCCCAATGAGGGGCTCGATCCCAGGACCCCGGAATCATGAGCTGAGCTGAAGGCAGATGCTTAATGACTAAGCCACCCAGGTGCCCCTAAAAAATTGAGGCATTTAAAGCTTTAAATTTTCCTCTAAGGATGATTTAGTTATATCCCATAAATTTTGATATGTTGTGCTTTTCTTTTCTGTCATCTCATGGTATTTTTTTTTTTTTAAGATTTTATTTATTTGACAGAGACACAGCGAGAATGGGAACACAAGCAGGGGGAGTGGGAGAGGGAGAGAAGGAGGCTTCCTGCCAAGCAGTGAGCCGGACGTGGGGCTCGATCCCAGGGCTCCGGGACCATGACCTGAGCCGAAGGCAGACGCTTAACGACTGAGCCACCCAGGCGCCCCACATAGTATTTTTTTTAAAGATTTTATTTATTCAGAGAGAGAGAGGCAGGGGGAGCAACAGGAAGAGGGAGAAGCGGGCTCCCTGCTGAGCAAGGAGCCAGATTCAGAACTTGATCCCAGGACCCTGGGATCATGACCTGAGCCCAAGGCAGACAGTTAACTGACTCAGCAACCCAGGTGTCCCCAAATATTTTTTTTTTTCCAAAATATTTTCTAATCATTATTTGTAATTTCTTTTCTGAATGATGGGCTATTTTGAAAAAGTGTTTAATTTCCAAATACATTATATTCCCAAATTTATTTTTCTTGCTTATTTTTAATTTGATTCTATTCTGTTGCATAACATTGTGTATGATTTTAATCCTTTAAACAATATTGGGTCTGAGAAGGAGGAGGAAGAGGGGAAGGGGGAAGGAGAAGAAGAAGAGGGGGAAGAGGAAGAGAAGGAGGAGGAGGGAAAAGAAGAAGAAAGGGAAAAAGGGGGAGGAGGAAAGGAAGAAGGAGGAGAAAAATAAAACAAAAATAAGAAGGCAACCTTAATGATGTAATAGAAGAATTATTTTAAAAGATGGGATATTTATGGCAAGATAAATGTGTTTTCCTATAAAGAATACCCTTAAAATATGCCAAAAGGACACTTTAGAATTAATGTTCTACAGGACTGACTGATAGAGTTAAAATGCATTAATTATATATGAATATAATATAAACATGTTATTTTGGAGATGTTCAAAGGCTACGCTAAATGAGGGTATGTAGTTTAACCCAAGTAGAATGAATTAACTATACAGTGTCAGGGTGTATTTTAATTTATGTAATTTGAGAATATTTTCACTAAATTGTTATAGAATAAAGATTTGACCTCACTAATTAAGAAATGAATAAGTTCAATATTATTCCAGTGTATTTAATTATATGGAGTGGTTATTCTTCTTAGGAAAGAATAACAGTTGATTCATGTGTTTGTATTCACTTTCCAATAGGATAGATTTGTTTTCACTACCTCCAATAAATATAGAAAACACACTATCCTAAGAATGGTAAATAAAACCCTTAGTAAGAAAATAATTTCTTTTCCAACTGAAATGATTTAAAGAGAATTATTACTTTAAAACAGGGAGGATAAAGATATCACTTATAATTGTGTAAAGAAAAACCCAGAGAGATTTTTATATGACCTTCCTTAAGCTAAAATATATAAGTTCATGGTAGCATGTTTTTTCTAATTTTGTAACCAATGTCATTTAATGACTAAATATTCCTAACTATAGAAAATTGGAATTAGGTAAACTATATCTCCATACAAACTGACTCCCACTATGACCCCTTTTCCTTTTTCTAAATTGTTGCCTTTATTCTGTTTCTTTAGAAGCTCATCCAGCAAATCAGGTGCTGAGCATCTGTAATGGGAAAGCAGTAAGTTCATCTAGTTAGGGCAAAAGAACTGTTCAAAATTTATTTAGAGCTGTTCCACTGATGTTGCTGATACTGGAACCTCCTTTGTAGGTGAGAAAATAGTTCTTTCTTCTGTGGCCTCTGTCAACAATAGGACTAATTAAAACCAATTATGAAGGCTGTCTTTGCTTGAGATTTGCTTACTTTGCCACTAGAATATAGGCCACTGTATTTTGGTAATAGTTTTTGTTCAGTCAAGTTTAAAAGGGAGGTATTTCATGTAAATAAAAATATCTCAACAGTCAACTTTATGAGTGGAATAGAAAAGATTCACATTGAATTAGATCAAAAGTCTATAGTTGAGAAGCAATTTAGAACATGATCAACATCTCCCCTATATAAAATAATAGTTTTAAGATTTAAAAATAATAAAAGAACCATTTATGTTAATGGATATTTGAGAAGCTTCCACTCTTCTTCCCAATTTGTGGATTTTTTTTTTTCAAGTGTGTGAGGTCTCTAAACAACTTGAGACCTGTAGATCAATGTTGTTCTAACATGTCAGTCATCTCCTGAGCCAGTTTTCACCCAACTTCTCTAGTCAAGGAAACACAGACTTCTACCCAGGTCAGACACGTGGTGGGCCCTGGCAGCTACCCTGAACATCTCTGTGAAAGAATAATATCAACATTACTCATGCTGGCAAGAATCCGCACCTATATTCATTAACGTTTTATGGTTTTCTAATAGTTTTATTCAAAAAAATTGTATATGCCTTTTGAAAGAGTTTCTAAGTTTAAGGGAAATAATTGAATGCATACTCCCTGGAGCATTTTCAATGTCTATTGGAAAGTTTCAGCTATGTTAATATAAACATAATATAGAAGAGAAACCATCAATAATTTTTATTACCACATGTTTTCTATTTGAGAAATGTTGCTGATGATCACTTAGTGCTCTACTCCACAGGAAATTGACTTAAAAAGTGTTTTTTAGTGCTTAGAGAGGAAAGTACTGAATAATTGCAAGTTTAATTAGTTAAAATATGTAAGACAAATCTTTTGCATTCCAAAACTGTCAGCTCTCAAGTAAGTTAAATTTCTTGATTGGGCTTAGAAAGCAATTAGGTTGAACTATTCCTTGCTAACTTAAATTTGCATGTTAAATGCATGGCTTATGTTAAGAAATATTTGTGAGAGAAACAATTCTTTCACAGGGATAATATAAACTTTTGGATGTGTTAATGTAAAAAGTAAATATAATTGCGGAACAGTAACTTTAAGCTTTTAAATACTATTTTCTGGGACAGCCCAATCCTTAAGTGTGGAAAAATGTGTTGAAATCTCAGACTCAGCAAGAAGGCCAGTACTTCCCCCTTTGGGAATAATATCAATCTCTTGTTTCAAATTCCCTTTAAAATGTTAAGTTTTTCTGCAATGATGCAATAACCAGAACTTAGCAAGGAAATAGAATATTTAATGTTCTTATGCAACAATTTAGGCATGCAACGTTTTTCTAATTTTAAAATTAATTTTGAAATAGAATACTCATCCATAAGCCTGTCTCTGTTGCCCTCTCCTTCCATCTTTTTCTGTTTCTCTCTCTCTCTCTCACACACACACACACACACACACAGAGATACACATATGCCTACATATCATATGTAAGTATTTGGTAGTTAAAAATCAAGTTAATAAGCTGTTAAATAAATTATGTTTAAATCCCATTTCTTAGCAAAGGCCCTGGTGGAGATTAAAGATGAGGTTTTAATTTAGGCTTCTCATACTCTTTTGAATTCCATTTCAGATAATGGTAGTGTTTGCAGAGCTGACCCCTAGTCCTTATTCTGCTCCCTTTATTTCCCCATTTCAGGCTCCATGATAAACCATGTGACCTGTTGTACACATATTTCGAACCCCCACTCACATGCAAAGGCACAGTCCACATACTGCACAAACAGATGTCCTTTGACAACTCTTTGGACCTCAGGCTGTTCAGAGATTTCTTTCTCTCCTGTGGGAGATAAGTACAAATAAATATGCTGTGTATTATATCTAAAATAAAGAAGGGGCCCCTGGGTGACTTCGGTTGGTGAAGCCTCTGACGCTTGGTTTCAGCTCAGGTCTTGAGTTCAGCTCAGAGTTGTGAGGCCGCACTCTCTCTCTCAAAAAAACTTAAAAATAAATAAGTAGAATAAAGAAAACTCTGAAAGGTAGCAAAAATTACAATGATCCACTAGGAGTATCAGGACCCAAGAAATGACATGATAGGGTAATTTCCCTGGGTTTTCTATCCCAGATTTGTAGCTGAAGAAGCAGGCATACTGGGAATATCAGTTGACACAGAACAGAAGTGTCCCAACAGAAGCCTGCTCTCTGTCCCCAAGGAATCTAAAGGGAAGCATCCTAAAGAAACAGTAAACTTTTAGACAATAACCATTCTAGCCAACCACCATTGGAAAACAAAAACAAAAACAAAACCTGTGTGTGCTGTGTTGGGGGGAGGGGGATGGGGAGTGTCCTGAGAAGGGACAGAAAGAGGCCCTTTAAAAAACATGGACTTCAGGGGTGCCTGGGTGCCTCAGTCAGTTAAGAGTCTGTCTCAGCTCAGGTCATGATCTGGGGGTCCTGGGCTCGAGCCCCGAGAAGGGCTTCCTGCTCCCTGCTTCTCCTGCCCTTCCCCTTGCCTGTGCTCTCTCTCACTTGCTCTCTCAAATAAATAAATAAAATCTTAAAAAAAAAATGGACTACTGGGGTACCTGGGTGACTCACTTGGATGAGCATCTGCTTTTGGCTTAGGTCATGATCCCAGGTTTCTGGAATGGACCTCCACCTTAGGCCTGCTTGTCCCTCTCCCGCTCCCCCCACTTGTGTGCTCTCACATACGCTTTCTCCCTCCCTCTCTCTCTCTCTGTCAAATAAATAAATAAAAATATTAAAAAAAATAAATAAAACCATGAACTTGAGACTAGGCGTTCTGCCCAAGTCTCAAGTTCATGGTTTTATGGCAGGATTAATTAATTAACTAATTAATAAGCAGTTTCAAGTATTTGGCAGGTTAGCAATGTCATGGTCAACATCATTGTGTTCCTTTTAGCCTTCCATTCATGGCTGTAACTTGGGTGTGGCAGCTCTAGTTATTACATTACATTCTTACAGCAGGAAACATATCACAGTATGTGAAAGAAAATTCCTGCGTCTGTACTTTATTGTATTGTTATTAGGAGGGTAGTTCTGAAGTTCTGAAGAATCCAAGAAGACATTCCCTAAAATTTTTGTTGGGCAGAACAGGGCAACTTTAGTCCAGGTACTCGAATTATTTCCCCAGAAGTTGAGTTCTTGATGAATACAGGGAAACCTCTTTGGCTACGTGGAAAAACTTGAGAGGATTGGGATAAGTTGTCAATGCCTTGGTTAACCAAACAAAACAAAATATCTATAATAAGCTGTATTAATATAGTTTCCTATATTAAGCATGACTTGTGTCTTCTAATCCACCGTGGTCAACTGTTAATTCTATAAATTGATGAGCATGTTCTGAAATAGCAGATTTCATCTCCATCCAAGAGGACGGGAGGCCCTGTGGAAGCAGACCAATCAATCACAGATTTTTCTGGTAGCTCTGTTAGGCACATGGGACTTTGATAATACAGGAGGATTTAATCTCTATTCACCAGAACCTAGAGGGTAGAGACTTTTATCCCTGATTTTCCACAAGTCAGAACCCCACTGGAATGTATATTCTAACATACTCAGTGGCATCATAGAACTTTCTTGCTCTGCCAAGAATTGCCTACTCCTCCACAACTTTTCCCATGATGCCTTGTGGAGTTCTCAAACTGATGCAAATAAATACATTATCCTATAGTTCAAAGTATGCTACTTTTTTTTTTTTTTACCCTTGCCTTAAGTTAGAACCTCCCTACTTTCCCCCCTGAGAACACCACTGTTATTGCTCATAATTCTTCAGTACTCAAAGCATCAGTTGGCTTGTACACAGGAGTGGCATTTTCTTAGATTTCCATTGCAAACTCTAGAAAATTTAATTTTTATCCTCCTAAAACATTTTTTTCTTTAAAGTTTATGCCAGTTGCTTATGTTACTTAGCCTACTTTGTTGTACATGACAACTACCTTTCCAAATGCATTTCAACATTTATTGAGGCTTTAGAATCTGGGCAATAATCCTTTACATTTCCACAGTTCACATCAACATTGGCTATTCTTTTTTAGTGTATTAAAAATTTAAAAAAAAATGTTATGTATGTTATATTATGAAAAAAAGTAATGCATACACATGGAAATAAAAACCACAGCAGTACTGAAAAACTTCTAATGCTGCTAAGTCTACTTCCTTATGGCATATATAGATTAATTCCTCCCTTTATATTTCCTACACTGATTACCTTAATGATGCTAGAAAATAGCTTTATACATTTCTTTCTTGAATTATCAACTTTAAATTGACATGTCATTAGCTAATGTTAATTGGTACTTTTACTTCTTCATAGACAATTCAGGAACTTAGCATGTTATACTCCATGGACACCACTCCAATTTATATACAATTCTGATCATATACTCTAATTGTGTATTTATTTTAAGCCCATCAAGACATTATAGGTATTATGTTATAGAGGTAGTCTCATATTTATTCTTTCCATTTTTCTTTATTTTTTTCCCTCCATCTCTGAATATCGATTTTGGATCATTTCCCTTCTGCTCATAAAGTACTCTTTATTATTTATTTATTTACAAGTTTCTTGGTGATAAGCTATCTATATTTTTGCCTAAAATTATTTATTTCACTTATATTTTGGAAACTACCTTTACTGTATAAATACTTCTGTATTAGCAGTTATTTTTCTCTTTCATTGCCTTCTGGTCTCCATTGTTTATTTTGAGAAGTCACCTTTGAAGGTAAATTGTCTTTTTCAGAGGTGGAGGTATTGAAGTGCTATTGGGAATTTATTGTGTCTTTCATCTTCAGCAGTATCTTCAGTACCTTATATTATGATAGGGTGGATAAAGTAAGTATTCATTTATCTTATTTGAGGTTTGTAGAGTTCCTCAAATCTGTGGCTTGATTTATTTCATCATTTTTGAAAAAAACAACCCATTCACTATCTCCTCAAATATTGCTTAGAACCCATTCTATTTCTTCTCTTCAGAACTCTCTTTAGACCTTAATCAAATCTTTTACATTATCACTTAAATCTCATATTTTCTTCTGTATTTTCAATTATTTTATGTTCTTCTTTCTGATTCTGGACAGCATTTTGGACCTATCTTTCATTCACTATTTCTCAATTCATTTCGCTCAAATATATTAAATTCATACATTGATTTCTTAAGTTCACATTTTTTTCAATCGTAGAAACTATCATTGTTGATGTTGATTTTGTTTTAAAAATAGTTTTTAGTTTTCTACTAAAAATCTAATCTTTGAGAGTATTAAACATGATTGTTTTAAGTATTATGTCAGTTTCTCTCTTTTTTTTTAAGATTTTATTTATTTATTTGAGAGGGAGAGAGAGAGCCTGCTAGCAAGAGCCAGGGGAGGGCCAGAGGGAGAAGCAGGCTCCCTGCTCAGGAAAGCTGGGCTAGATCCCAGGGTCTTGGGATCATGACCTGAGCCAAAGACAGAAGCTTAACCGATTGAGCCACCCAGATGCACACCCCCTTTTTTTTTAAGACTTTATTCTCTTGGGTTTTATAAGTATTTTTATATCCCCTTCTGTATCTGATTTTTCTTTTTTTTTTAAAAGATTTTATTTATTTTTTTTGACAGAGACACAGAGAGAGAGGGAACACAAGCAGGGAGAATGGGAGAGGGAGAGGGAGAGAGAGAAGCCAGCTTCCCGCTGAGCAGGGAGCCGGATGCGGGGCTCCATCCCAGGACAGTGGGATCATGACCTGAGCCGAAGGCAGATGCTCAATGACTGAGCCACCCAGGCGCCCCTCTGATTTTTCAGTTGTACGCTAGATGTTAAAGAGAAATTGAGGGAATAACTTCATGATTGAACAGATTTTGTCTTTGTTTAGAAAGAATATATCAGTATTTATTTATTTATTTATTTATTTATTTATTTATTTATTTGCCTTTTTCTTTTTTTTTCTGTGTCAGGATGCTAGCAGCTTTAACTAAGCAAGTTTACTCTAACACAGTTAAAGGCGTTGAGATGATTTGAACGTGTGGCCCGTCCATACAAGGAATAAATCATATCTGACTTCTACTTCAAACCAAACACAAACTGTATTCCAGTTGGATTATAGAACTTAATATGAAAGGGCAAAAGATAAAGTCTGACAAAATAATAGAGAGGATATATTTGTGATCTCAGAATAGAAAAAGTTTTCTTAAATAGGAAACAAAAAGGATTAAACATAAAAAAGATAATATTAACTGAAATGAAATTGAGTTTCTCTTCACTAGTAAAGAAAGAATAGGAAAACAGAGAGAGAAAATATATTTCCAACATCTATAAAAAGATGTTTTTAAAAAAAGATAATTATATAATGACAAAAGATTTTTCTCCATAGTATATTTCTAATACCTTCAAATCCACAAAGAAAGGCAACTGAACAGAAGAATAAGAAAGCTTTTTGAATAATCATTTCATAAAAGAGAATATCCAATATACATATGAACTGTTGCCAAATTTCCCTCATTATTAAGGAAGAAAATTAAAATCACAAAAAGGAAACTAGATGTCTATTGTTAACATTTAAAAATTTCTGAAAATTCAAACATGGCAAGGATATGAAAGAATAGAATCAAAATCATAAACTCATAAAATAACTTTGACAAATGTCTTGAATGTATCAACTGAAGCCAAACTGTGTCCTAACAATTTCCATCCATAGGTAGAAAACCTAAGCAAAACACAAATTTGTGTGTGCAAAAAATACATACAAGCATATTCTCAGCAATGTAATTCTCAAGAACTCCAAACTGGGAAAAACCCAATTGTCAAGTGAGGGTGAATAGATCTATCATTTATAATATATTTATGCAATAGCATACTGTGAAGCAAAGGTCACCAAATATTTTCTATAAGGACTCAGACAGTAAATACTTTAGGCTTTGTGAGACATAATACTTCTGACTTAATTACTCAACTCTGTTCTTGTAACATGAAAGCAGTTATAGACGATACATAAATAAATGCTGTATCTGTGTTCCACCGATACTTTATTTTCAAAAACAGGAAGGCCAGAATTGGCTTGAAGTTAGTAGTTTGCTGATCCTACTATAGAGAAAAACAAACAACAACAAAACTATAGCTAATCACAACATTGATGAGTCCCTGCACAAATATAAAGTGGAACAGAAGAAGCCAGACGTTAAAAAAAAAAAACATAAAATTATCATAATGCTAATAAAATAAACTATGGCTCCTTAGAGAAATGGCATATTCTAGACCTGGAGAAGGAAAAACAAGAAGGGCCTGAGTATCTTGTAGTGTTAGAAAGTACTAAAGTGCTCAAAAACTAATGCAGTGATGGAGAGGGATATCAAAAGGACACAGAAGCCAACTGAATGAGTTCCCAATGACCAAAGCTGGGTGTATTTAAACAACAAAACAAATAACAGAGTATTGGGTTATAACCCAAAGTATAAAATAAATATCCATGAATCTATTATGACATAAATAAATGCTTGAATAAATAATTAAATGGTGAATAAGAGCCAAAGTATCCATGCAGAAGAATTCCAAATAATTTATGTAGATATTCTTCCATCAAGGAGACACAGCTTAACTCCCTGCTCCTTAAACATAGGCTGCACATAATGACTTCCTTCCAGAGAGAACATTATGGAAATAGGTTTAAAAAAAAAAAAAAGTAACTTTACAGTGGAGAAATCTGATAAATTGAACTTCAGCCAGGTGATCAAGTATCGGTGATTAGTCAGACAAAGATGAGTTGTAGACACTGTACTGAAAGTGCTATAGTATTGTAAATACCACATTCAGGAACTTCCATTAGGAGAAAACTGAGAGAACATAACTCTTGAATATAATTGGAATCTTGACCTTGGAGCGGAGTTCTCCATTGGGGAAAATGCTATAGCCCCAGTGCCTGTTTACTGCTTTCCATTAGCAGTTAGTCACATGTCTTAGAGTAGGGGAGAGGAGGAACTGGCTATCTTAACCAAAGGTTAAAAAGCTGAATTAGGGAGTGTGTTCCCCTTGGAAATGTTCCATTTAACATTTGGGTCATGTGGATCTGGTGTAGGAACTAAGGTGTGTACCCTTGATATGATGCGATGTGAATGTCACTTCACCTTTGTGGTCTTCCTTTTCAAGATCTATAATCCCTGTCTTATAATGAGAAAAAACATTAGACAAACCCAAACTGAGGAATATTCTACAAAATACCTGATAGGTACTCCTCAAATCTGTGAAGTTCATCAAAAACAAAGAATGTCTGAAGAAACAAGTGTAATCTAGAGGAGCCTAGGAAGACAAGATTACTAAATGTAATGTAGTATCTTGCTTGGGATCGTGTTACAGAAAAAAATTAGCGAGGGAGGGTAACTTTAGATAAAAACCAAGGAAATACAAGGATGAACTGTAATAATTATTTATTATTGGCCCACTAGTTTTGCTGAATATATCATACTGTATAAAATCTAAAGAACATGAGAAACTGTGTACAGGAATATAGGAACTATCTGCAACTTTTCTGTAAATCTAAAAATATTGTATAATAAAAATGTACTAAAATAATTCATTTGAAAGCAGTCAAACCCAAACTATAGTATTTAGATATACGTTGCTGAATGGTAAAATATAAAGGAAAGCAAGAAAGTGGTTTTTCTTATGGTCTATGAAAACAAACAAACAAAGAAACAAACATACAGCAATTGGGAATATAGTAGGCATTTTAGTGGGCAGTATCCTATCTTTTGGCTTGGGTGGTGGTAAGAAAACACTTGCTTGTAATTAACCATTGATCTGTGTATTTTTGCATACATTTCTATATTTGTGCTAAATATATCTTTCTATGTATCTATTTATGTATCTATCAATCATCTATCTATCAGGATAGATATCTGCTTGATGGAATGAGGGATTCCAGCAAGGAGCTGTTAGGGGAGTACCATGAAAGAAATTAGTTTAGCCAGATTTTGCATCACCAACACCAGAGAACCTTGCAGGGAAGGGTCCTTCCAAGGGCCATGCAAAGTCATTCTATCAGGATTCATGAGAACTGAAATGTGAGGGCCTACCACACAAAAGGTATCAAACAAGACTTTTTATGCCCCTCTCTTCCTCCCCTCAGTCCTGATCATGGAGGTGGCAGTCATAGGAGAAAAAAAAAATAATAAAGCAGATTGAAAGGACAAACCATGCCCCATTTCCCAATGAGGTTTCCAATTGTGAATTAGTCTTCTGCTGGGTAAAAGGAGAATATTTACATTGAAAGTAAGATTGGTGTTTCAAAATTAGGCCACACCAGACTCATTAGGACCCAAATTCCATGAGACCTACTTGGTATTGGCAAGGTATTGAGAAGAGAGTTTTCCAAAACATGTTTAATTAGATAAAATTAAAGACTTTTTATTAAACGCACTCCATTGTATATTTCATTGCAATACACACCTCAAACATGCAGCTTGACTTAAAGCACGGAAACATAAACACATATGTCTATTTTTTCAGGTACAACCTGATGATAAAATTTCTCTTTTCTTTCTTGTATCAACCACACCCATAACAAATTTTCTTTTCCCTTTTTTAAGATATATTTACTTATTTGAGAGAGAGAGCACGAGTGAGGAGAGGGGCAGAGAGAGACGGAGAGAGAGAATCTCAGGCAAACTCCCCCCTGAGCACTGAGCCTGACTGGATCTCAGGACCCTGAGATGATGACCTGAGCCAAAATCAAGAGTTGGATGTTCAACAGACTGAGCAACCCAGGCACCCCATAACTAATTTTCTGTTGTATATTCCATATCTGGTTCCTTTGAAATCTGAACAAAAAACTAAGAGCCTTAACACTTACATCTTAGAACTAAATCCTTCTAGATGTTTGTTGTTTTTGTTTCTCACAAGCCTTTTCAGCTTTATAATTCATATGTCATTGGGTAAGTTGTTTTTAGCAATTCACATTTCTCAAAACATTCCAAAGATTTGAAGTCAGTTTTCACTAAATGATAGCCCTCTTTTATTAATATTTCATTTGCTTTTATAATGTGTACTTGAAATCTCAAACATTTTTGAGAACAAATATCAATGACACTTGAGTTTTGAATTGACTAGTGTGTTAGAAGTATCTGGGCACCTGTTAGCATGTGTTAGGGAGTTAATGGACACTAAATAAATTTAGTGTAACACTTAAGTGGAAATCATTTAAAGTGTTCTTCTCCCTTACTTTCCAGTGGTGACAGCATGGATTCAGTTTAATATATATCTCCATCGAATCTGGAGGAAAGTCTCAGACTATGTATAAACTTGGGCAATGCTGGTAAATAGATATATTAAGCTACAAGAATGCATAATGTTACCCAAAAAGAGAAAATAAAGGAAATATGCCCAGGGCAAAGTTCTGAGGAACTACAAACATTAGACTCAGCAAAGAGGATACAGAATCAGGGAAGTAGAAAGAGAGCAGAGACTAAGATAGGAATAAATCTGGGATAATTTGGTATCAGCTAAATTCAGAGAGATCATCTTGAGAAGAAAGGAGATGAATGTCAACTGTGAAACATACTCCTGAGAGTTTGAAAAAGATAAAAACTGAAGAGTGACCACTGGATTTAGCAAATCCTGGGGTCCTTTGATGATTGGGACTGAGCATATTCAGTAGCTGCGTGAAGATGTGAGCCAGGTGCTAAAAGTTTGGAAAGATAATGAGAGGGAAGGGAGTTGAGATAGCAGTAAAATTTACATTTCCAAGTCATTTTGATGTGAAGGGAATGAGAGAGTGGCTAGAATGAAAGGAGACAATGAGAAGTATTTGAATACATACATAATTTTAGGGTAATGATATGTAGAAACAGCCAAATCAAAAATGTCTAAGTGAATGGGGATAATAAAAGAGAAAATGTCCTATATACAGACTAAGTGGGAGTACTGGCCTTTAAAGAGACACTTAGTTCCTTGTAACAATGGGAGCATAAGCATACTCCCAAGTAGAATAGTAAACTTTGTGGCAAGAAGTTCTAAAAGTGCTGGCGAGCCTGGGTGGCTCAAGCTTCGGCCTTTTGATTTCCACTGAGGTCATGATCTCAGGGTCCCGAGATCAAGCCCTGCACTGGACTTGGTGCTCAGCACGGAGTCTGCTTGAGGTTCTCTCTTGCCCTCTCCTCCTGCCCTTCCCTCATCCCCCACTGCCACCCCCCAACTCATGGGTGCACTCTCTCAATAAATAAGTAAGTATGTAAGTAAGTAAGTAAATAAATAAATAAATAAATAAAAAGTCTTTTAAAAAGTTCTAAAAGTCCTTAATTAATGATTTATGTTTTCTCCATAAAATATGGCACGTCATCGAATAAAAGGGATTGTATTGGTCATGGGGACCAGAGCATAGATGAGAAGTTTGATCAAGGCTAAAAAGAAATGAATAAAATTGCTTTTTTCCCAGAGATTGAAAATAAGCTCCCACAGAGGTATTTTAGGGTCTATAATGTTTAATATCTATTTGAGGTTTGATACGTTGTATTTAGAATAAAGCCAGTCACCTATCTTATGTAAATTTTTCCTGTACAGTTCAACTGCTCAGGTATAAGCACAAAGAAAAAAAAAATGTTTCCAAACAGAACATGGCTTTTGCCAAGTTGGACATTTGTGGATATTTGTAAGGGGAAGATTATGGTGACGGACCATAGATTCTAATCTGTACAAGGAAGGCAGCACAATGTATTGCTGGATTGTGAGATTATGGCAGAGCTACTGGATTGGAGTTGTTTAGTATTAAATGTTTAACAGAAAATACTTTTAGACAATCTTACTACTCCACACATGGGGATATAAGCTCACCAAATTGACTTATTTAGGACATCAAGGACAAAACTATTAATTACTCAAATATCTTTCTTTCCTTCTATTTAGAAGGGTGCTAAACTACAACTTTGATCAAAATACTTGAAGAGGTATATCCACGTAACTCTGTTGTAAATTTTTCTCCATTTAAATGAGATTGTAGACTCATGAAACATGTCAGTTTTTTCCCAGCATTTGGCAAATAAGGCACGGATGAGTGTGGGGTGCTTAAGATTTAAACCGGTAATCATTTGAGGCATTTGTTGCAGAGAATGTCCATTAGCTGAGGTCCAGAGAAAGATGCCATGGGATACCTGGGAACTTAAATGTTGCTATCCTAGGTCTAGATTTAAAGATTAGATATTTGGTTATAGTCAGATCTGTATTGAAAAGTAGTAATATTGCTAAAATAATGTTTAATTTGGAGCAACCCTCCTTTTTTGTCCATATTCTCTCTCCTTAGAACATTGTTCATGGTCTAATTGCAGCTCATTTTATTTCCAATTGTGTATTCCCATTCATTTTTTTCCTATAGGCAGCTTTCAGCTACATGAATAATTGTATCTAATTTTCTGAGTCTTGAAGATGAGTCTTTAAATTCAGATTATGATGACTAAATGAAATCCTTTGTTTCTTGCTTGTTTAGTCTCCCCTCCACACCAAATTTTCTACAAATAGTTGTTTTTTCCTTTAAAGCTATTATTCATATATATTCAAGCTCAATGAGTTCTAAGACCCAACTAAAATATCATTTTGGAGCTGGGACAGCGTTTACGGAAGAATCTGCTTTCATGTAGGAAGACAGATCATCCTAGTTTTGCTAATACTATTAATTAAAATGCTATCAGATTTGTAACATATGAAGGAGACAAATTGAAGGACATTTTTAAATAGTCCCCTAGATTAAGCCTGCTGTTGGCTTAGTCTTCATAAAACCAATCACGTGACACATATTTAAAGAAAGAAGATCCAGGAATATGGATTTGGTACATATGTCATCCTATAAAATTACTGTCAAAATGCAAGATGAGAATTACAAGAAAAACGCACCAAAATAATCTCAAAAAACAGTTATCTCTCCCAAGATCCTAGGCAGTCACTGTAGAGCTTCCTGGCAGCATAAACAGCGGGAGCCAGCTAATGAGGCAAGTCATCCGTTATCATTGCTGTGCTTAGCCTGATTTAGTTATCTGAATCAAAATGACAGATTCAGGAGGAAGGCTCCTGGGAACTTGACTGAAAATGTTATGTTGATGTAACCATGCATTGATCAGTCTAGTGGAGTGCTTCTTAGTCTCCATGCCAACAATAAAAAGAAACAAAAAATAGCAGGTTAAAGGGCACACTTTAGGAAAATGGATATTGGGCAAGATATTTTCTTTATAAACAGGCTGAGTTAAACATTGAAATAAGCTTCATGCCCTGACCAACCTAGGGCTTCTCAACACATAAGAGGTTTTATAAAGTAATTTCAGCTTGTCAGGAACAATTTTCCTCTTTCCCTTTAGGATTACTTATAACTTTAGCTTTTGCAACCATAACCCATGTTATTGGCAGCCTATTAACTTTATTCCAGTGTGAAAACTGCAGGAATTAACTCTTTCTATCCTTGCCTAATCCTGTGCTGTTCTCCAAAGCCAGAAGTAGACAGCTGTTTTTAAAGTGCTTTTGACAAGCTAGGCATGAATTTAAGAGGCTTGATAAAAGAGGTACTAAAAATAAGAAAAAGAAAGAATCAGAATTACCTGAGGGGAGTACATGCTGTTGACAAATAGCTCTGTCTGATAGCCCTCAGTCTGAGAAAGATTTTGATAGTTTTGATCAGTGGGCTAGACATATTTTTCTTGTTACTGGCAAGCTATCAACATTCAGAAAACAGCATAAAGGGCACATTAAAAGCCACACATGATGAAGAAAAGATTGTTCTTCTAAAGATAGAATAGTTCATTGCACAAACCTCATCCAAAGATATCAGAACTGAAAATGGCTTATAAAAGAGAGGATGGTTTGTTGTTGTTGGTTGTTTTTGTTTTGATTTGTTGTTGTTGTTGTTTTTGGACAGATGCACATGTTATCATTATAGGACATGAACAGAACCAAGAAGGGAGAAACCCACACACATTCTTCCATTTGATGTGCTTGGTTTATTTTATGCTAAGGGGTGCAAATGTATAAAACATCTCCAACTACTCCCCTGGAGTCATTTAAGTTGATATGGGCATCACATTAGGATTTAACAATTTTCTAAACTGATCCGATTTAATGCTTTTTAAAAACTTAGCTTTCTTGGTCTTTCAAGCAGCCTCTCTACATCTCCAAAACAAAGTGCCCAGCTGTATAAATGAATGAAACAAGGATCTGCAGGAAGCCAAAATCCTAATTTTAACCACATGCTGGAAAAAGAAAAAAAGGGAGAATTTATCTGTTTTATCCAAGTTTTTTTATTCTCTCTTAAACGGGAACTGTGCCTTTGTTGGCAGCTTTTCTCTGGACTGTCGATTGAGTATTTAGTCTAGGCTGAGCAAAATTATAAGGGTAAGCAGGCAGTACTACATATATTCTCACATCTTTCCAGGAAACCCTTTGCAGTGGATACTTGCAGGCCTTGACTTCCCCATGTCTAGTCATAATGCAGGAATCTTCCAGCCATCTCCTTCAAGTCCCTAAAAGTCTTCAGGCTTTGGGTAAATACCAGGGCAATGAGAGTGGTCTGCTCAAAGCCTGAGATGGAACAAGATGAGCCTGCAGAAGTTGAGTCCTGCATTCTGTCCCTCTGCTGCCAATACGGTCCACATGCTCTACGAAAGGTCCGTGCATCCTTTGGTAGGCAGATCGGGAAGAAATGAGAAGTCTTAACATGCTACTGTGTGATTGTGAGCCTTTTAAAGGATTAAAGGATTATTAGTCCTGTTCTTCTCCTATCATGCTTGTGATGTTTTCTTTGTTCATTATTATTTTTTTTATTTCCCTCAGTATACTTATTGTTTACTTTCCTGACACTGTCTTATTCAGTTTTCTTTATAAAATTCCCTGCTTTCTCCTGAAATTCACTGTGACTTGAGGGCTTTCTGAAAAATACTTCACAGCATCCTACTCAATTAAAAAATATTGATTAAGCATACATTCCGGGAGTAAAATGAGGAATATTGAACGTTGGTTTCTTCCAATGTAGAACAATCCACCAAGCAAGCTCAGGACCATATACAATAAATTATGATACAGGAAAATATGCAATAATGGGTAGAATAAAGATATTATATCTGAGTTCCCCTCAGATGCTCATCAGAACTAGGAAAGCTCAGAGCAAGGTTCAAACAAAAGTAAAAAAGCTGTGGGGGCAGCTGGTTCTCCTTGGAGCATATCACATAAAGCAATGAGCTTGTTCTGCTGCTAGGAAGCGTTCAGTCTCAGGTCCAGGAGCATTGCCCCAGCTATAGTTAGCCAACTAGCAATCAGGGAAGAAAGAACTATAATGCTGTGTGCCCCCAAGCTTCTTGGTAACCTTCATGGGAATTCTTAAATCTAACAGATGATTGAATAGTGAGATTTTAAATTTAGACCTTTTCTTTTTTTTTGGTTTTTGCAAGACAAGGAGGCCTCGGAACCTCAGCAATTGCTGAGGTTTTTGTAATACTTTTGTAATACTTCCATCAGATCATTTCTAAGGAAGTACCTTATTTTCCTACTCCCTAACACTATCTGTACTTCTCCCATTCTGTTTTCTTCCTTCATTCCTTTTTACACCACCTACATAAACAATAGAAACAAGTTTTCTCTTCTTTTTTTTTAATGAAAGATTAATACGTTATTCCTTTTGGAGTTTGTAGTCAATGGTGAATTAAAGATCAAGCTGAAAAATTGTTGTAATGTGCACATACATATTTTGATGGAATTATAGCTGAAATCTCCACAAATATCAGCAATTCCAAAACAACCCAAACCTTCAATAGTTACAATTCATGCAGGGAGATTTTATAGAGCCACCTGGTCTCTATTGGACCAAGACAGCGATGCAGGCTTCATTGTTTTAGGTTCCCTGTAGATTCATGTTCCTTGTGATAGCAAATTAAAACCATCACACATTACCATCACTGTGTTTCATCTAATATGTATTTAAACTATCCTAACCTTGAAATTAATGATCTAAACACTATACAGAGAGCACACCACCCAAAACAGAAGATAAATTGATAAATGCTGGTCAAGTGAAAGTTAAATGCATGTTTACTTTTTAGATTTTTTCTGTGGAGAAACACAGCTATCCAAAGCCCAGGGAAAAACATTTGGATATTCAAACACGAACAAGTTAGTTAAAGGGCTTCTTATTTATAAAACATAACAAAAACCAAAAGAAACTAAAAACAAACAAAATAAATGAGGAGCCAGCTTGATTTATAAAGAAGAAGAGAAGCACATTTCCTGCCAAATAAGAAACCTCCAATAGGATATGTGCCAACTGTTAAAAGAAAATATTCCAAATCTGGAGAATAGCTTTCCAGAGTTTCTTTGTCCTCCAATCCTTCCTACCTACTTTTCTTTCTTTCTTTTTCTTTCTTTGTTGTTTGTTCCTTCCTTCCTTCCTTCCCTCCTTCCTTCTCTTCTTCTTTCTTCCTCCCTCCCTTCCTCCTTCCTTCCTTCCTTCCTTCCTTCCTTCCTTCCTTCCTTCCTTCCTT